>NC_046665.1:4364530-4415403 GCF_010883055.1 Belonocnema kinseyi | reverse complement strand
GAAAATTTGTCATAAGGACAACCGCAGGATTTCGCCGGGAGCGGGTGCTAATCTTGAAAATTGCACCCGCTTCCAGCGAAATCGCGGTAAAATTTCAGCCACAACCACGTCTCACGACCGTGAGATAGATGGCTACAGTCTGTAAAGGAATCAATACGACGATCCAGCAAAAGCCTCGTGCACCTTAAGAACTCGGAGCGACCCAAGGACTACCGCCTACTGCATTTTTCCCGCAAGTGTTTTAGCATATTGTTGACACGCAGGGATGCTTTTTAAGCCATTATCAAGTGAAAGCTTGGCACCTCCAAGAGCGCCGATGATAAGGACGATCAATTTAACTCAATATTCCGGGTACAATTTTTGCAATTCCCTTATAAGGTCTCGATACCTCTCTTTCTTTTCATTCTTCTTGGCTATGATGTTTTTGTCAGCTGGTGCCGAGAATTCGATAACGACCATGGTTCGCTTCTTGCAGTCAAGAAGTACCATGTCAGGTCTCGAGTGAGCAACAGAAACAATCGTCGAGAATATAAAGTTCCAGTATATGCGGCACTTCCCATTCTCGACAATTTACTCGATTTCCCTAGGAGCATTTAGAGGAGCGATATTAAGGTTAATGCCGTAGGAGTGACAGAGATGGTAATAAAGCACTCTTAGTGCCGCATTGTGCCTTTGAATGTAGGACGTTCCCGTGTGAGTTGGACAACTAGATATTATGTGAGCTAAATGCTCGGGGTGTGCATGGCACGCCCTGCAGCTATCGTCGGGAATGTCTTGGCTCAAAATGTGGCGACGATATGTTAAGGTGAAAATGACAGTGGAAACATTAAGGTAGAAACAGTCTTGGCATGCAAAAATGAAACCCTCCGTACCAGACTTCAATCCGGACGATTTAAGGAAAGCAAACGTTACCTCACAAGACATTGACTGATCATTCACATTTCTGTGGAAGATACCGTGCATCCTCTTATCGAGGAGCTGTTCACGAAAGTTTTTCTCTTATGCTTTCTTAATCCGGGCTTTCAAGAGTGAGTATCCTAGATAGATAAGATTTGATGCATTTTGCTCACCACTAATACTGAAGTCAAATCCGAGTGTTTCAATAGCCTCCTCCGCTGCTTTGTACAGAAACGCTCCTTTGCCCACTTATTCGTGATTCCTGACCATTTTAAGAAAAGGGTCTCTTCCATTTGCAACTCAATGTGCTGTACCCAGAATAATCCTGTTGTGAAGACATTCAAGACTCCATATTCGGCGACCACCTTGACGGCGTGAGACGTACAGTCGCGGAACGGAAGACTTAAGATGCATGCTACTACTACTCCAAATGAATAGAGTACTACCGGGACGGCAAGCATGTTCGTTTGAGATACTTTGTTCCTCGCCGACAGTCCGGAAGACCAAATCTGTCGGATGAGACGTTTGTATCTGCTTCGAAGAGTATCCTTTATAGATGTCACATCCTGAATGCGGCGCTGTGGCACGCCCAGGTATGTATAGGTCTCTCCAGCGCAAAGAGGTCGTATAGCGCTTCTATCAACGAGCTCAGAAGCTTCAGGGATGTCATTAAGTTTTCCTCGCTTCAAATAAACCTTGGCGCATTTGTCTAACCCAAATTCCATTCCAATTTCCTTAGTATATCGTTCGACAATCCCTAGAGCTAGATGTAGTTGCTCTTTGTTTTTAGCATATATCTTAAGATCGTCCATGTAAAATACATGAGTGACCTTGTACTTTGGATCTGCAGGTTTGCCGCACAAGTAACCGTCGGAATGGCGAAGTGCTAGAGGCAGTGGCAATAATGTAAGGCAAAAGAGGAGTGGACTCATGGTGTCGCCCTGAAAAACACCTCTCTGAAAGGTGACCTTGTTAGTTGTCACATGATTTTTTCCAGATGAGATAGTAAATCTGGTTTTCCAAAGCGGCATCAATCTCTATGCACCCAACTATTTGCGGATGAACCTTTAAGATTTCCAAAAGACAGATGATAAGTCTATGGGAGGTCGTACCGAAAGCTTTCCGATAATGAATCCAGGCCATCGATAGGTCATGCTGGTAGAATGCTGCATCTTTGCAGACACATCTATCGATGAGCAGGTTCTCCCGACATCCGGCTATGGCTTTCTTTGAGCCTCGTTGTTCATACATTTCTTGCCACACAGGTTCAATTGCCCGAACAATCCTATCATTTAGGATAGCTGTGAATATCTTACAAAGTGTGTTCAGACAAGTTATTGGCCTTTAATTCTTCGGGTCAGCTAAGTTGCCTATTTTCGGCAGGAGTATTGTGCGACCTTCTACCAACCACTCTGGAATCGGCTCTTCCGACTTCAAATATGGGGTGAAAATACGGACCAAATGCTGGTGGGTTGAAGAAAACTACTTCCACCAGAAGGTTTTGATACAATCTGGTCCCGGTGCGTAATAGTTCTTCATCCCTCTTAATACTTTTTTCACCTCCTCGATAGTGATGGGTGGGCATTCTTTATCACGTGTTATGAGGGCAACACGTAACTCCTTGAAGCTATTTATATTTTCTGAGTCTTCGTTCAGTCTGTACTGACCTTCGTAAACTTCTCTCCAAAATACTTTGACCTCCTCGGGTTTGGGTTGGAGTTCGACAGTAACTGGAGGGTCTTGGAAGAGTCGAGATGGGTTAGAAAGAAACTGTTGATTTTCTCTGACCCACCTCTCCCTCCGCTCTAGACTTCTCTTAGCGTCACATAGTATCCGTATTCTCTCAACAATATGCTGCCTGATGGTCAGCAGCTTTGACTTGTTAAGTGTGTGATAACGGGTCAGGAGTTCGCGCGCGAACTTTCGAACCTTGGCGGTAAAATTCCTGCCAGATGTGATGTAGTCGATCACACACTGAATGCGGGGCGCGTACTGTCTTGCCCAGCCTATCTTTATGGCAAGGTGATGCATTCGTCTTTTGGTCTTATGATCAACCGTTGGTTTTGTTTTACGGTTCGCATCGGCCAAAGCTCTCGCTGCATTACACACACAATAATTGATAGCCTAGAGATCGGATTCTCCGGGTGTCCACGAAGCTCGTCATCCATTTCAGCCAAATCTTTAGTCTTGAGAGAAACCTTAGTAACCATATTCAGCAGAAACCCTTGGTACAGGGACCCTCTATCTGCAACCCGAGGACGAGTTCGGTGGCTTTGTCATAGGCCCTTCGGTTTGATTCTGGAGGAATGCATCCCCAATATTTCTATTAATTGGCTTTCCATCTCCTTTTGTCCAATTGTTCATAGTTTACCCCTGTTCCGTCTTCTATGTTTCCAGGATTAAATAACTCCCCCCTTTCTTCTTCCCATCTTGTTAATTCTATCGCCCTCCTACTCTCTTTTACCTCCATAAAACACTTCCTCGCGAATCCCCTCCCTTTCCGTACCTCAGCTTCGTCTCAATTTTCCATGCCCTCTTTCCTGCTCCAGTACTTAATTTATCCCTTTGCGCTTCTTCTCTCGCCATATATCCTGGCTTCCTCCAGTCTACCCCTAGTGTCCACCTTATATACCTTTCTTGCAAACTCTCAATATGTTTCCTTTCTTTCAATCCCCATATTTCTACTTCATAACCTAATACCGGTCATAGCAGCGAATCAAATAACCACATTCTCCTTCTCCATTTTTTTAAAACCTTATTCTTATTCACCATATCTGATTCATTACTCGTGCTTCTTTTTTATCCTTTCTCTTATATAAGCTCTATAATGTCAATTAGTTTTGCAAGGTATATCCCAAATATCCCTTCTTCATCTTCTGCCATCAACACTATATTGTCTGCGTATGTCAGTGCATATATCGTTTCCTTCCCTATCATAACTCCTCCCTAACCTCTTCTCCTCATTTCTTCTTCCAAGTCTGATATCAATATATTAAATAGAAGTTAGCTCAGTGGAAATCATGGCCTCATTCCTCTCACCAAATAGAAACTATATCCTACTTTATCTCCTTCCTTTACCCTGCTTTTGGTTTCTCTAAAAATGTCCGCAGACTAGAGTGACCATAAAAAAACATTTTTGGTTTTTTAGGAGCGATAGGCAAGTAACGGTAGTTTATACGATTGTATTGATTTCCTTTTTAATTTGCAACGATGGATAGTCACTGCATTTTTCCATAATTAAAACTCATTGAGAGCTTTTGAAATAAAACTGCTGAATCAAGAAGCTTATTTCAAGCTATATTTCAGCTTGAAATCGCTATCCAGAGTTGTGATAATTATTATTTACATTCTCATCAATATTTCAATTCTCTCAATAACACTTACTTCTGTTTCAATAACCAATTCTTTGAAGAAGCCTCAGGAGTAACAATGGGACCGCCAATCTCACCTGTAATAGCCAACATCTTTATGGAACTTAGAGAATAAGATGTGTGTTTTTTTAGGTTACTGGTCCAAAATTTGTTTATTAGAGCATTCTGAGGGATCCCTCAGAATACAGTATGAGGTTATGACAACACGTCGGTTGTCCTTACCAAATATACAAAAGTGGGCATTTTTGAGCCTAAAATGTAAAATAGAGGGAGTGATGTTGGTGGTAGAGATCTTAGTCTACAAGTATTTGTAGTGTAATTCAATAGAGAGACGTATCTAAGAGAGGTTATGGTGTGGTGTTACATTCCAGTTTTAAAGTTATAGAAATTGTACGAGGTCGTAAGTTATAATAATGTTACAAAATACGATAAAAATGTTAATACTTTACTTCGCCTGTGAGACGCAAAACAGGATTGTGAATATAATTAATAAATAAAATTACTGTGATCAATGTGATTTCTGATGCGTTCAATTATTCGATCACTACAACAACTGCTTTATATCTTCGCTCACTCACTCCAACGACATCACCGTTAGAGTGAGTGCGTGAACGAAGAAATATAACAATACATAGCGCCACTGTTTACTACGTGAATGAACTAGACCAGATAATTTGTATCGAGAACAACTACCTATCTCTAATATAACTATCTACTACTACTTATAATTTCTGCCTCACTCCACCTGTGAGACGGCACAGAAATGACATTGATCACAACAAACAGTTTTATTAATTATTTATTCACAATCCTGTTTTTTGACTCACAGGCGGAGTAAAGTATGAACATTTGTATTATATTTTGTAATATTATTATGACTTACGACCTTGTATAATTTCTATATATTTAAAACTGGAATTTAATACCACACATAACGTTTCTTAGGTACGACTCTCTTTTGAATTACACTACAAACACTTATAGGCAACAATCTCTACCATCAATGTCACTCCCTCTATTTTACATTTTAGGCTAAAAAATGCCCATTTTTGTATACTTGATAAGGACAACCTACGTGTTTTCGAAACGTCGTATTGTATTCTGAGGAATTACGGGTGAGATTGGAGATCCCATTGCTGCTCCTGAGGCTTGTTCATAGAAAGGTTCTATTAAAGGCATGAGCAAAAAAAAGGATAGAAAAAAGATCCGATTAGCCAATCAGGTGCGACCAATTTCCATGGTGAGGCGCTTTGCCAGTCACAGGCTTCATAGAGAGTATACATAAGAACAGCATAACCTGGTGCTTCAGTTTCAGGTTAACCCTATAGACTTGAACTAAAATGTTCGCGAAAGGTCGGCAAAAATTCGTAGTTTTTATACGCGATTGGAGCTCGAATTATATTTTTTTATTATAATGATGACTCATAGTGAAAGTGTTGAATCTATTAATAATTTTTAAGTAGATGCTCCCAGAGATAAAGTTGCATGAAAAGAATATTAGTAGTTGTTGTAGTAAAGTAGTTGTTGTAAATAATGAGTACCTTCAGGTTTATAAAGAGTGTTTTTTTTCAAATAAATTGAATAACCATTTATATTGAAACATCTTCTCGTCTCCAAGAATTTCGTAGCAAAACAAATTTTCGTACGTGTTCAATCACACAACTCGTCGATGGTTCAAAATCTTCCCCGAAGAATAGCAGAGTTGCAACAAAAAGTTCAATATGGATTGAAACACACAGCTTATCGATGATTTAATCTCTTATCGAAGAATAATTAAAAAACAAGAGGTTTTGAAAAATTATTCGTGTTTTTTAATTAACGAACTGTAAAAGAAGGCTTATACATAAATGATGCATGTGGGCGTATGCATGAAAAGGGCTCTATGGTCAATTCTAATTTAGGAGATATTCGCGTTTTCTTAAGTCAGGGTTACAATTATAATGCGTTTTAATAAGAAAACGGTAAGGAACATTGTTATAAAGTTAATAAGTAAATGGTGGAGTTCATGTTGAGTGATTACAAGGATTTTCTTCATGGAATAGGATTTGGCCGTAGCTCGGCATATGTAATTATATATTA
Organism: Belonocnema kinseyi; assembly: GCF_010883055.1. Classification (NCBI taxonomy): domain Eukaryota; kingdom Metazoa; phylum Arthropoda; class Insecta; order Hymenoptera; family Cynipidae; genus Belonocnema; species Belonocnema kinseyi. The sequence goes on along the minus strand of NC_046665.1, from coordinate 4,409,056 downwards.
GTTAAGAAAAATTCTCTTAAGTGATTTTTTTAAATTAAAAAATGGCGGGGATTTAGAAGTTCGAAATTTGTTGTAACTTTTTTTTTGAAAACTCAAAGATCTAAAATAGCGTTTTTGAAAATACGTGTACTCCGATTCTTTTGATTGTTTCACAAGAAGTCGTACATGTGCTCCACAAGTCCTGAAAGTTTTATCTTGAGACTGCCAGTGGTTAATGAGAAAATCAATCAACCGTAAGGTTCTACACGACGAAGCGAGTCTATTGCGTTTTCGAAATGGAAATTACAGTCTGTATTTGTTTTGTACCATCAATTGTAATATAATTGTTAAATCTTTCGCTTGTCCTTTAGCCCAGTTATACATTTCTCTGGCATTTGTGATCTGATTGTCGTGCATCATGTGGTTTTCAGCAAAATCTACTTGAACAAGAATTTGACCCACTACTAAATTATACTTCAATCTATTGATACACATACTTTGTTGCTTGGTAACATTTATTAAAATTACACGCTATATATGCAAGATTAAAAATTAAATGAGCTATCCAATACTTGACGGTTGGAAATAGTAGAGAATTAGACTTAGCCAATTGTTTTATATTTTTACCAATAAACATAAGTTTGGCGTTCTGATGGGGAATGCAGACACAAACGTTGTGGGTGTCACTTGTTCAAGTCAGAACACACTCATACGGTCTTAATTATGCAAACTCTGAAAATCCAATTGCTTCTCCAGGAAAAGCGACCTTAAGAAGTATATGCAACTCTCTTAGATTACATCAAACTAAACGTTTTTGAACGTTTTTAAACGTTTATTTTTTCTCTATTTCCTTTCGCGGATAACCAATCGTTTTGCGTTATCTTTTGCTCAATGCAGCTTTTTCAAAAATTTTCTTTCAATTGTTTGGAGCTTGCAGCTTGCAAAGTGTCGCTTTACATACTTTTCTGAGGGTGTCTTGCTTTTGTTTCTTAGTTTTTAGCTCAAGAAAATTGATATATCTTTTTCTGTGAGAATTCGAGAACAGGCGTTTAAGGAGGAACGAGGTTTCTCTTTGTCTAGTTTAGAAAATTCAGTGTCACTTTCAGATAAAATTTTACTGTCTACATTCATATCCATTTGCAATGAAAAATTTTTGCGAATACTCTCGGGGACAGGCTTCACAATTTTTAACATAACTGTGGTCATATCTGCCAAAAAGATTGTAAAATCTTTTTCTAATAGGCATTTTTGCAACGATGTATCGAGATAAGAATAGACTAAAAAAACAAATATTTAAACTCGTTCCAACGAACAGAAGCAAAATAGTTTTGAGCAAGCAGTGTCGCGAATCGCAGTGGATGTGGCGCGGTGTGGCGCAATGATAGTCGCTTCGTCGTGTAGAACTTTACGTTTTATTTATTTTCTTATTAACCATTGAAGGCCTCAAAAGAAACCTTTCGGGATTTATGGAACACAAGTATGGCTTCTTACAAAAAATAGGAGGAAATGTAATTTCAAAAAAGCGATTTTAGATTTTTTGTTGTTAACAAAATGTACACATTTTTTTCTAACCATATATTTTTTTATTTAAAAGTAGATGTCAATATGAACAATTTAAGAGCTTAAAAATAAAATCGGTGATTAGAACCGAAGTTATAAAATATATTTGCAAAAAGTTACAAAAAATTTTTAATTCCTATATCTCCGTTAATTTGTCAAATTTTTAAAAATCACTTTAAGCCATTTTTCTTCACTAATATATAACTGTATACACCGAGTTACAGCCAAATCCTATTTCATAAAAAAATCTTTTCATCACTTGGCATGTACTCCACCATATATATGTTGGAAGCCTGTTCACAAGTGACGAAAAGATAGGTGAAAAGTTATATAGGCGTATAAACGAAGATGAAAAGATTATTGGTAACGCAGGGCCCACTCTCAAAATGGAAAACCTAGTAAATAAAGTTGTACAGGTAATAGATAATTCTATATTTATACCGAGTGTGTTATACGATATCGAGACGTGGACCTATTAGGAAAAGAATAAAAGTAAAACTAACGCGATTAACATGAAGTACCTGCGTGTGCTATGCGGAAAACACTGATAAACGAATTGAGTAATGAGATAAACCTTAAAAAATGTGGTGTAGAGGAGTCATTAGTTGATATACGTATAAAAGAAAGTCTTGGATAGCTTAGACATGTTAAGAGAATGAAAGATGAACGACTAAGGAAAAAAGTGTATCAAAGTAAATTATATGGCAGCGTGCCTAGAGGCAGACCGCAGAAAGAATGGTTAGAATGTGTAAATGAAACCCTAAATTGAAGAGACATAACAAGGCGTAGAAACACAAGAGCTTGCATAAAAATGCATGGACGTGAATGAAGCTAGAGAGGTATGCTAATATAGAACAATTTGGCGACAAATAGTTTATAACAAAAAGTCACCGAGTGAGTCACGCCTATCTCGAAAGAGAAATGGCTTTATGGTATAATAAGCACCTCCTCTGTGCCTTGAGTGAATCTTGTTTTATGCGTCCCGTCAGAACATATTAAAATCCTTGCTTCTCGAACAGATATTTTGTCAACTCTAGATCTATAAACTCTTCGTTCCCAATTTTCAAGCCAAGATAGAAGTTCACGCAAAGCCTTAAAAAAATAATAAAATATATTAATATATTTATTTTTGTTCAATGATAAATAATTATTATTCTTACCTTATAAGCCCTTGAATCTGGTAGAAAAGCTGCTTCAGGATCATTTTTATTCAAGATATCGAACACATTTTTCATCCTAAAAAAGAACTCGGACGTTATCTCTCAGCCTTTGAATAGTTCCGGATAAATTCTGAGACCTGTTAAAAGATATTTTTCCGCTGATAATCTAAAACACAGTGTTTCTATATTAATAGAATAATAAAATAAATTATTGCTTTTATCAATGACTGAATAATTAACTGCAGCACCAGGATTAGTCGCATTTGCAGCATATTATTGGGATCAGGATGATCTTCAGTTAGGTGAGGAGACCATTTTCCTGTGTAGTGGTTTTTATCTACATTAAAAACAATTTGCGCAAATATTTCCACTCAATTTAAGGCTTGCTTGGAACAACCTGTCAGAAGTGTGGATAATTGATTCTATCTCCCTCGGAACGTTCGGCAGCGTGGGGTCGCGACGACCACCGTAAGAGCGACAGAGATGGCAACAAAGCACATTTAGGGCCGCATTATACGCCAACTCAATATTAAGAAACAAAAAATTTTACAACATGCTGCTCAAAAGGCTGCTGAGATAGAAGACAAAATCAAATGTATACCAAAGTAATGAGTTTATATAATTCAATTGTTGTTTGATATTTTATAAACTGATCGAGTAGCTTAGTGAATTAGGCTTGAAAAACCGGGAAAACGCCTTGAATTTGAATCGGTCCATTGGATAGACACCCTGCTAACGCACGCTCTCCTCGTGTCGTCGTTCGTAGCAAATCGCCCATGCGCGCTGCACATCGCCTCGTCAGTGCCGCATCGAGGAAGTTTTTCTCCAACATTTATCCCTAGACAAGTTTTCCTACAATAATAATTAAATAAAAAAGATTGGTTACAAGCATTGCTTCGCATGCGCCAAGCAGGACAATTCGTTAGAAAATTGACAATTTCAGATGTCTGCAGCCCTAAAGTATTTGATGGCTTTTCTTGCAAGGTTTCACAGTCATGTATCTAGTCTGAAGAACTTGGGTCGCCATATTGGAGCTGCCATTATGGATTTTGGTATTTTGACTTTGGATTTGAAATCAGCAACTCGAAAAACTGCCGAGTAGTTATTTCCAGTCATATCATCTTATTTTTTAAATTTTGTCAGTCATATTGTACGCGCCATTTTAAACTTTATCATTTTGACTTAGGATTCAAAATCAACGATATGAAAAACCCCAGAATAGTACTTTTCAGTCGTATCGATGTTTTTTCAGGAATCTGGTCCGCCATATTGGAGATGCTGTTTCAAATGCTGACTTCGGGTTCAAAAGAAATTTAAATAAATATTTCAAAAATTTCTGGAGTGTAGTTTTATTCATCTGTAACTTTTAAAAACAGGGAGAAAATTTTCTTTTTTTAAAGAGATAATCAGTGCAAAAGAAGTAGAAAGTTTATCTATTAATAATTTTTCTTATGGATTTTGGCAAATCTTCCTGTTGCCACAATTTAACTAAATTTCCTGTTATTTACACTCTTTCGTTTTTCAGCCTATCGGATTGTTAAATTATCTGAATTCGGAAGAAAAAGTCCCAGACTCATTTCTCGAAGTGGAAAGATTAAATAATCGTGATAATTTAAAAATAGCAATAGACCATGCATCAAAGAATATGAAGAGCCCTAATTGGATAAAATTTGAGCGACATGTTCGCGTCCTCGAAAATCAAGTGGAGAATGTTTTTCAACATTGGGGTGCTCGTGTTGGCATAGAACGGAGAGAAAAGATTAAAGAAAGGCCAATCGTCCTTAGGAAACGGAGAGAACGAGTTAAATCGGAAGCAAACTGGAGATTATTTTATTACAAGTTCAACGAGGATCATGCAATGCCGAATTTGATTTGGAACCATAAAACGAGAGAAGAATTAAGAACAGCACTTGAAAATGAAATACGAGCATTTACGACAGACAAAGACTTATCTGGTGGAACTCTGATTGCTTGGAATCACAGGGAATTCGAAGTTCAATATCAATGCTTGTCGGATGAAGTTAAAATAGGCGATTACTACCTAAGGCTACTGCTGGAAAAGGATAGCCCCGACAGTCCTATCCGAAAATCGTAAGTTTGTTAACATTATTTAACACTTTTGAGATCAGAAATCTAGAGATCGCTCGCAAGATCTTTTTCGCAAGATCGACGCTTTGCTTTCACTTTTTGGTTCAAGAACATGGATAGAAGAATCTTTGACAAAATTTATAGTCTCCACAATTGTACAAAATTGTATTTTGATTCCTCACGAAGCTCTTTGAACTATACAAAAAATCTAGAAATTTTAATAATTTTCGGCAAAAAATAGCAGAAATCCAAAAATTTTCATAGTTCTGAAAATCTGTACTAGGAGTTGGCCCGTTACTTTGTATGGTACCGCCGCGAATGGTTCCAGTTTCTTCATCGGGGAAGAAACCCGTAAGGTGCTTTCCTGTGGCGGAGAATAGGAAGGTCGGTTTCTGTACAAGCAAGTGCCCATTAAGGATTTTCGAGTGTGCACGAAAAGAAATTTTTAGTAATATTTAGAACTCATCGAGTTCAAAGATGAGCTTTTTATTAAAATGTTGCTCTCAATTAGCTTTACCAATACCATTAGACTTGTCTCACCCCACCCTATCCGCAACGCTTGATAATCGTGATAATCGTGATTTCTGCCCACATGCTTACCATGAATTAGTAATGAATGTTTTACACTACTTTCTTGTTGTATAATAAATTCTTATTGTTACTGTTCGATTCGATCAGAGGCTTGGTCATTTTCTTTCTAGTTTGTAACTTTGGAAAAGTCAGAGTGTGCACTCTGGTAGGTTTCGAAATTCGTACATAATTGATCAATATGGTTATCATCTCCTGCAGATACCATCGTACGTTCTCTTTAAAGTGTTTCATGTGGCCTTTGACAAGTTCTTTTTTTCAAAAAATAAGACTGAAGATTTTCTAACGATTGGTCAAATTTTGAAATGGATCGTTGAACTTCTGTCCTTTCAATTATAGGCTTAAATGGTTTGTTCCTGGGTCTTTATTAAGCTAGCCGCCGTCGCTGTCCTCACTGTCGTCGCTGTCTTTGCTGCTCTCGGCACGGGTACTGTCATAAACTATAAGTTCTTTTTGGCCAGTAGGTATAGTAACACTCTGTTCTTTCTGAAACGTACTGGATTCTGGAGCATGATTTTCCAAGACAACCTTGCTGCCGGTGGTTCCACCTCGTGCTATATAATCAGCTATCGCATTGCCTTCTGTCTCTTGATGATCGGGAATATGATTCCAGGTCTGTTTAAGGGTCTTTAGTGCTTTTCTTAGTTCTTTGAACTGTTATTACGGGGGTACTGTCGAGGAGGGAAATGGGGAAGTGGAATAGCCAAAATCCGGGTAGAACACAATTAAAAATAGACCAAGTGAAATATAACGTGGCATTTATTGTCACTTACAGGATCAGTAGATTATCACAAGGGCAAAGGGCCGATCGGATGATTGAAGTTTTGGGCGAGACCGTGACAGAGCAGGTTGTAAGTCCTCCTTGGTAGGTGAGCGTGGGGTGGGATAGCGTGACGAATTCCCCAGGGTAAGATTAAAAACACTGTAGACTCCACGAGCGATAAAGCGCGACTGACTGCGGACCGCACCGTCGTCCGATGCTTCGGGACCCCTCGGGGGTTTCCGTGCCTTCTCGCGTACGGCCCACCGCCCTTTTCGTGCAGGGCCGTACCGACTTCTCTGCTCTGGTAACAGATCTCTTACAGTCTGTTCGACTAAAAAAAGGCTTTCCATCAGAAGTCTGATAATTTGGTATAACTGTCAATAAAGAATATTGAATGCATATTTATCCGCAGTTTGTTGATGCCATTTTCCATCGCTTTGTCTTACAGTAGTATGTTCAGATATATTCCACGAATGATCGTAGCTGAACCACACACCGATACTGCTTTCCATGTATTCGCTTTTGTTGTAAATTCACGCTCCATCTACATACACGTCTGTAGTTTTATGGCATAATTTTGAGAAGCGAGGGTTAGTAGCGCTGGGGGTGCACTTTAAAGTGGAAAATCCTCTTTCGGCATTGGAAAGTAGGGATTAATACTAGAGAGAAGACTATTTTTCTTCCGGTATACCGGGGCATCTGATTCGCCGCTTTGATTCATATTTTCAATTTTTAAATGGGCTGGTGGCTTAAAGATTAATCTAAATCTTCTTTTTTGGGGACCTTTTTTCCTTTTGCCGGGCGCGGATCCAGTGCTTGATGTAGGTGGCAGTAGGAGCCTTGTTTCTAAGCTCTTAGGATCCACGGGGCTCGGATTCAGAATGTATAATCTTCTCATCGAGCTAGTCACTATCGGCTTCGATACAGTAGATGTAGCTTTTGGCCTGTCCATTGATTGTTGCCTTCCAGATCGAGTGGTTCGATCTGTTTTCTTTGGTTCATTAGTAGCTATTTCGAGATTCATATTTTTCTTAATAATGTCCTTAGTCGTGGATTGTTTAAGCGGTAAGACCCTGTAAGTAATCATTTCGGCTGATATAGTTTGAACACCGTTACATTATCCAATGGGGTTTCCAGATAAGGCATCTGCTTCCCTGTGTTACTTCTAATTTTTATTTTTGGAGGTATATTGGTACTCGTTTAGTCTCTTTCGCCAACGAAGTAGCCTTGGACCAAGGTTATCAATATATGCCATTCAATGGATGGGTTCATGGTCGCATACTAAAATGAATTCGCGTGCATATAAATATAGGTGGAAATTCATTATGCCGTATAAAACAGCCAGACATTCTTTTTCAGACTCAAGATAGCTTCTACTGCATATGCAGGAACGTCAATCGGTAATTTGAAGGTAGCTCTGCTAAAGATTTCGCTAATTTTGATTAGTTCTTAATAAATCGCCGATAATACCTTGAGACACCCAAGAATTGTCTCATCGCCTTAACAGTTCTGGGTGAAGGGAAATTTCGTATAGCAATCATTTTTCCAGTTTGGGTCTCACTCTATTGCTGCTGATTATGTGTCATAGGTATGCAACTTCCGCGTGAAGAAAATTGAATTTTTCTGGTTGTAATTCAAGGTTCGCTTTCCTTAGTCTTTTGAAAAGTCTTCAACTTATTGGCATTCGTAAGTATTCGAAATATCCTTTCAATATAGAAAATGCGGATTTAGACATAACGTTTGGGTGAGTTGAAACTAGATGGTATCCACTCACCAGATCGAATACTGTAGAAAAGCGCGCCTGCCCTAGTTGGTCCAGTATTTGGGTAGCAGAATCCACCATCGGAATTCGATATTGAATCTTGTTCGCAATGTTCAAATTTTCTCCACCAATATGAAAGACATCAACGAAATTATTTACTTAACCTTTCACGAGTTCTTTATCAACAACAAGATCATTTTATCGAAATGATACATGCGCATTTCGACTAGATTATATTATTTGTGATACCGGAAGTTTATATACGATCGTCGTCCATGATTATCGTACTTTTCAAAGCTCGCAGTTTTATCAATTTAACCATGGAGCCTGGATATATTAATAAATTTGTTTTCGAATACATAAACTCTGGAGCAGTTAATCTAACAATTAGTGAGTCTTTTTTTCCTCTCCCATTTTTGAGAACCCCAAATGGTCCTTTAGGAACTGCACGTCCTTGGATGATCTCTGATGTTCGTTCTGCTGTTGCGTCCATACGGCGGGTCTCCTTGTAGTTTAAAGAAGGTTTTGGTGAAATAGGTATGGATAAGTTAGAAGAGTTTTTAGTCTTTCAGATAATATCAGTTGGCCTTTTTGTCGTATCATGAAGATACGTTCGATGGGGGGATATTTTTTGGATAGGCATAACCATAGCCTGGAGGAAATTGATGTTGAAATGGGAAAGCCGGTGGAAATGGAAGATTATAGGTTGGATGCGTAGGACTATAAGAAGGGTATTGATGTTGGAGAGTTAACGTACTTTGATGGGCGTTTTTTGCACTACTCATATTATCGGTTCTTCGTTATTTTTGCGTTTCGTTCATTTGTCAAAATGTAGTGCTAGTTCGTAGACCTCATGCAAATCTTTGGGATTTCGACTATCTACATAAGTGGCCATCTCGTCGCTTAGCCCTCGATGTAAGGGTCCAAGGCGCAGTCGGTTACAACTTTCATCATCATTCTCGTATAATCGGTTGGTCACGTGTATTTCTCCTCTAAAAAATGCTTCGCTCCACTAAAGAACCACAATGTACGGCCATAATAGTCGCTAACATTATCTATTTGCTTCATTCGCAAATTCACGATTGATTCGAAGCATCATTGGTATTTCCTCGTAGGAGCAAATTGCTTCTTTAAGTGGGTTATCAAGTCTTATATTTTATTAAAAGTCTTATTCCGTTTTCTCTCCATAGCAATCCCTTTGAGCTTACTAAGAACTGTTTTCACAAAGGAGGTTTCAGAGGTTTCACACACGTAAACCGAGCTGTTCGTCACATCCTGAATGTCTCTAAAGGGAGGATTTTTGCCTTCGAAAGTAGGGATATGGAAGGTGCATTGCTGCAGGCTCATCCCCTCTAATGCAAATGTGACAGCCGTACTAATGTCCATAATTCGAGTTCCGGTGTTTTTATTTGTTATATTGGGGGTAACACTGCCGACAAGGGAGGTACTTCTATTTGCATCTGTGTTCGAACTTGTCTTGATTTTGCCTCTTAAATAGTGACTGCCAGTTGACCCACTCGACCTTACCTTCTACTGAGTTTAAGTAGATAGATAGATAAACATTTATTTTTTGGCCTGCTGGCCTTAAAAAATTCACTTTCCTCGCATTGCCAAACTGCTTCTGCGGCTAATACTCAATATTTATCTACTATTTACAATATTTACATTTTTGCAACATCCATTTTACCCATGCTACTGCCCTTTTGTCCCCCTTTCATGCATTAATACCTCCGTGCTTGTCCCATTCCTTTCTACCTCCTCACTCTCCTCCAAACAAGTGTTCTGCTCATGGATCCCCCTTCCCGCACAAATCACACATCCTTTTTTTCATAGACAGGCAAAATTCATTAAAATCCTCCATACAGCCACACCTCATGCTCGCTATAGGCTCTTGACTTCCATTCTCTCCTTTCTTAAACAAATATTGCACTCTATCCCTTGTGATAATCCACACTTAGTTCCTGTTAAACCTTGACTTTCTCATTTTGTCTTCCCCTGCTGCCTTCTCTCTCTCCATGTCGTTTTTCCTAAAGACCTCATATATCTTCGTTCCTCGTGCATCCTTCTCACTTTATGCATCGGCAGTCTTTTTCTTCTAAAATACCTTTCCCTTTTAACCTCTATCTTCCCCCACCTACTGCAGTTCACCTTCTCCCACCGACGCTCCCTAACTAGCCTACTGCCTCTCTTCTAAAAATTTCTTCTAATACTTACACGCTTGTCTCCCTCTTATAATCCCTAAACTCTTTATTCCTATCCCACTCCTGACAATATAGTTAGGCGTATTTCTTGCTAACCTCAGTGTTCACTTTAGAAACCTCTCCTTTATCCTATTTATCTCATCAATTACCTTGCACCCCTACACCTCCGCTCCATAAAATAACATACTTATCCCTAGCGAATCAAACAATTTTATCCTCCCTCTAAAATCATCTGCGAACAACTTCTTTCCCAGCCCATACACCTGCCTCTTCACCACATTTGTCCTTCGCACTCTCTCTCTTTTATATAACTCTCCACTCCCCTATTCCTTCGAAACAGGAAGCCCAGATACACAAACTCTTTCATCTCTTGTACCGCCTTTCCCTTTGAATCCCAGTCATCTCTCTTTTTCCATCCACCTTCTTTCCTGAACAATGTAACCTTTGACTTTTCCGCATTTAACTCTAAGCTATTCTGATTCAGATACCTTATTAACCTTTTGATCATCTCCTTTACAGCCTTCCAGCTCTTTGCAAACAGCACTATGTTATCTGCATACGCCAGTGACCATATCTTAATCCCTCCTTCTATTCTAACTGCTCCTACCACTCTGGTCGCTAGCTTACCTTCCATACCCACGATTAAAATTTCAAAAAGCGTTGGGCTAAGCAAACATCCGTGCCCCAACCCCTTATCCATCCAGAAATCCTATGAAATTCCATTCCCTGCTCGCATTCTATCTTGAATCTCTTTCTATACCCCCTCACCCTCTCTAGCAGGTGTTACTTAACTCTCTTCTTCTCCATCGCCTCCCATAAGATCGCTCTTTAAAGCGAAGGAAACGCGCCTTTTAGATCCAGAGAAAACAAGTACACTTTCGAACCTTTATTAACTAGCCCAGACTACCCGCCAACATCATCGCGTATACTTAGTTCGCCATATTAATGACCATGATCTCTCTATAATTTTCTTGCCTCTGCCTATCCCGCTTTTTAGATAGTGGCACGATAAAACCCTCCCTCCATCCTCTTGGGATCCCTCCCTCCATCCTCTTGGGATCCCTCCCTCCATTTTTTACTACCCCCTTTATCCTCTCCTTTACATCTTGTGTGCTGAACAACCATGCTTCGTTCTCTACCCCGTCCAGCTCTGCTGACTTCGACCTTTTCAACTTACTTATCTGCTTTTCTATCTCTTCGTGATTTAGCTCCTCTCCATCTACCGCCCTCGTTCTTCTAATCCTCTCACCTCTCTTTTGTGAACCTATGCCCTAAAAAGATTCTTAAAAAATCCCCTCCATTCCTCACTTCCTATCTTCTCACTTAGCCCCACCCTGCGTTCACCGAACCTATTAATTTTCTTCTACATGTTCACCACGGCTTCATCTTTCATTTCTTCTTCTTTCTAAATACCTTCTTCTGCACACGCCCTTTTACTTTCTCTTTCAGATCCTCCAATATCTCTTTCATTGACTCTCCTTTAATACTTACATTTCCCAAGTGCTCCTGATACTTCTGTATTGCTTCTCTCGTCCAGGTCACCCTCGCCTGTAACGATCCTTCTTCCCCATCTTACCTTCCGCGACAATCTACTTGTATCCACAATCTGAATGGCTGATAACAAAGGCCTGCAAAATGAAATCGAAAAGTCCTCCGACCAAGCAAAGTGGACTATACGTTTTCGGGTGCGCTGATCACGAATCCGTGGCCCCTGTGATCCCTACAAATCAGGATCAAGGTCATTTAAAGGTCAACCTCGTTAATTTGAGAGATATCATATTTTTTAGCTTAAGTTCTGAAAGAGCGGGAAATTCTGCGTTCAGATATGTTTTTACCCACGGATCCCCGTAGGCTCTACAGGTAACATTAAGGTCAAAAATACTTTTTAGAACTTCTGAACCTAGTAGCTGGTCATAGTTTGCACATATCGAGGTAATGAGCCTTACAAAACACGTTTTTGGGTGTGCTGTTCAGGAATCCGTAGCCCCTGTAGCCCCTATACGTCAGGTTCAAGGACAGTTCAGTCACAGGAAGGTCAAAAACATTGTTTAGAACTTCTGAACCTAGTAGCTTGTCATGGTTTTCTCATATCGAGGTGATATGAATGTCATATATATGCTGTGATTAAGAGAATAAATGCACGAATAATGAGTTCGTTTACTGGCGAAAGATCTACGAAGAGATTTTCTTTTATTTGAGAGTAGTAGTATCTCTCTGGAGAGTCCAGCAATAGTCCGCTATTATACTTACGTCCCAATAATCTTGGCGTCTTTGTTCGACATCCTTGAAGTTTTAGTGAAGTCTCTCACTTTGTTCCGCGCTGAAGTCCCCTAAATTTTCTGTGAAGTAATTAATATGAGAATGAAGAAAATAGATCTTTAAATTAATTAGACATCTCATTTCTTTATAATTTCTTAACACTCTATACACAATGTTCTTTTAATCAGCATCTTTATTATTTCCTTAACATTTTTGTTGAACTTCATCCCGCAACAGTTCCCTTATATGTGGGCTATCAAAGACTCCTTCATTAATCTTAGCTTCAGAAAGTTTTGGAAACTTCTCAAAGATGTACATAAAGGCATCACTTCCTTCTGGTAAGTTCTTCATTGCTTTGATGAATTTTTTAACTAAACCTAGCTTAATATGTAGAGGTGGAAGAATGAATTTATGTACAGGGATAAGGCTTTCTTGTCTTAAACTTCTTGTCGCAGAATATCTAAATAGACGCCATTCACTATCTGCATACTTAAGGCACTTAAATTCATTTATTAGACCTTCAACATTATTAAAATATAGCAAATTTAATTCGTTTGAAAAAAATTTCCTAAATGAGCAACCTCGATTTCGGTAGAAGGATACACGAGTTCCAGGAGCTAAGAACTCATTTTTCTTTTAATGTAGATGCTACTAGCTCGGAAAGTTCTTTCGATAGTACTGCGTGTCGAACCAAGTGAGTAAACACATTAGAATTCGTATGTTGATCATCCATTTCTTCCGAATCATGTATAAAACTGTGATTATTATGTTCGTCTCTTGAATCTTCAACTTGAATGTAAATATTTTCCGCATTTATATTAGAAGAATCCTCATTAGTTGACATCTCAATTTTTCTCATACCATGGCCAATGGAACTGAGGACAGGAAGAGTCACAGAATGACCAGATGCATAAGATATAAGAGATGTTATTACGGTTGTACCCAGATGTATTAGTTGAGCAGAAATAGCAATCCGTGTTTTGGACTGAAGAAATTTCTAGAAATTTCTATAATTTTCTTTTAAATTATCTGTAAATGGTTTTCTTTCAATTATTATGAAGTATTTCCAAAAAACAACACAAAAGTTGTTAACACGCATATTGCTCGGCGTCATTTCTGTTTTTAGAACAGTAAACTGTGCAGAGGCTAAGTTACCCACAAATGTAGAGCTACGATCGCATGACGACGATTGCGGGCCCTTTTGCTCACCCTGAGAAATCGCGGATACTGGGGTTCCCAAACCCTGCATCGTACAGCTAATTTTTCTTCTGCATGTCATGACAGATTCACACCTTCGCATAGAGACTTCACAGAAAAAACTGAAGGTAAATCTTATTGCAGCTAAATTTGTAGGGAGTAAACTGTCTTTTCTTCGCACAAAATTTGTCATGACCGTCTTGAAAATTGTAAGCCACAAGCTTCCATTGCTACAGTAAATTTAGCTGACGGTTAATGAAAGAGACGAAACGGATAAATTCGATTTCATAAAGATGGTCATGCAGAATTGTAAGAGCTGTCAAAGTCACATACGGAATTGTAGCCGTTTCTGCAGTTGGATGCGAATCTTAGTGTTAATGTCATTTCGTTTGTATCCAACTACCACGAGGAGATACTTTTCAGGGAATTTAGAATTACCGATTTCACGTTTATATTCAAAAGAATGTATTTGACCTTCATATGACCTCTAGATGTCTTTGGGACCTATAGGTCAAAATATATCCAAACCTAGAATTTCCCGCTCTTTCAGAATCTAAGGTCAAAAATATGATATCTCTGGAATAAACGGAGGTCACCTCTAAATGACCTTGATTCTGACGTATAGGGGTCATAGCGGCTACGGATTCGTGATCAGCACACCCGAAAACGCATTTTGTAAGGATCATTACCTCAATATGAGGAAACCATGACAAGCTACTAGGTTCAGAAGTTCTAAAGAATGTTTTTGACCTTCATGCGACCGCTAGAGTTCAAGGGGACCCGTGGGTAGAAAACATCCTAATGTCAAATTCCCCGCTCTTCAAAAATTTGAGCTCAAAATGATATGTCTCAAATCAACGAAGTTGACCTTTAAATGACCTTTATCATGATGTTAAGGGGTCATAGTGGCCACGGATTCGTGTAATCTGATTCTACCCTCCCTTCTACTGCTAATTTCTCTGTCTCCTCACAACCTTGCGTATTCATGACGACATAGTCTCTCACCGATACCCACAACTTACGCACATACGTGTATTCTCCCTCTTCTTCTCCTCCTAGTAGCACTGTTGGATTCAGCTATTCTCAAGTTCTCCGAACCGGCGGGTTCGGGGTCCACCATGCCCTCTCGACCATCCCCTCTCCTACCTTACCTCTCGAACCGTGCGCGCTCTCCGAGAAGAGAGTGGGTACACCTCAGTACGCTTGCAGCATTTGTAGCGACAACACATCAATAAGGTGACTTCTTACCGGGAAACACCGTCTCAACTTATTCCGAACCTCAAGTTAACAATGGTCCTTCAAGCCGGATATTCTACGAGAAGTCTACACACCAGTTTGGCGCATCATAGAAGACTACTCCTTGCGCTTCTGGCGAAGGCGGCAAACCTACTCAACTTGCGTGCGTTATGATTTGTGGCGTCTTAAATATCAGTCTGTGGCCTGCATTACGCGCTGCTTCAGGCGCTGTGCTCGACTCGCGTAGGTTACGACCCTCTGGCGTCTAGCACATCAGCCTGTGGCCTGCATTGCGCGCCGCATTAGAAGCTGTAGCTCGACTCGCGTGCGTTATGACCTTGTGGCATCTTGCGCATAAATATGTGGCCTCTCTTGCGATACAGTCTGTTGCCTACATTTGGCACATCATTAGGTGAGCCGTGTCTCGCATGTGTTTTATCTTTGATCTTTTATCTATGAGAACCATTTGCCCAAGTCACATTCCAGAAAAAATTCATCCCGTTCTGAACAAAATTGTCATATAATACCAATAAAATTAAAATTAACTTCCCGATAAGGGCTGTTTTTTGTTGTTAATAAAATCTGATCATTTACAGCATTGAGTCGATAAAAAAATCAAGTGAACGATCTACCTGGATAACGTTGAATTGTATGGGTTTCTCTAATGAAGTTGTCCGGAAATGTACATAGTCTACCACTAATCAAATTCAGACGAATTTTGCGATAAGGGTAGTTTTGTGGGGATACTAAAACTTGATTCCTTACAACATTGAGTCGATAAAAAAATCATGTGACCGATCTACCTGGATAAGGTCGAATTTATATGAGTTTTACTAAGCTAGGTGTTCAAAAATGTACATATTCTACCACCAATCAAATTCAGACCCATTTTGCGACAAGCGTATTTTTTTGGGATGCTAGAATTTTATACCTGTTTATACCTTGTTAACCCGCTGAAAAAATGAGGAAACCGAACTAACTTAATAAAATCGAATTGTCACAAGTTCGAATCTTCAGTATTTATTAGCAGAAACACCACGACCCTGTATTTGAAGGAGATAATAAATCGGCGACTTGATATTATGTGATAATTATGTACAGGACGGGATGCATTTTTTTGTAAATGTGATTTTGGGCATCCCCAGCATCCCATCTTATCTTTAGAAATAGTGTTAATCGCTATTTGAAAAAGTTACTTTAGAAAAGTCTGCTCTCAACAAATTTTGAATCATTCTGAACATTTAGATTGTTCGTTATATGAACATGGATTTTTTCGTTAAGAATTTGTTGTGCTGGAAGTTGTTTAAAGGCATTAAAAGATGCATTGAAAAAGGTCAATTATATTTTTGAATATACACGCATAGACTGGAAAATAATTTTGTAAAAGATGTTACAATTTTAGCTTATACATTATCAGGACTATTTTTGTAAAGATTATGGGTGAGAAATAATTATGCTTGAAACTAACATTTTATTATATTATAAGTAAGTTCCATCTATATAGATAACTACTTTTTTCAATACGTGTTTTCATTACAGGGTGTTACTTTTTTATATAAGGGTTAATTTTACAAAAGCGATTGATATGTCATTGGAAAATAAAGAAAGAGCACAAAAATCCTAACAGTTAACGTATACACTTTTTGGCAGCAGTCTGCAGGTTTGTATTCTGATACAAATACGGGAGTTGTTTTTGTAACGATTAGGGTGAAGAATAATTTCGCTCCTGAGTTCTGCTTTAAAAATACTATGTTAATATTTTATAAGTATTTTCATCTAGGTAGCTTCTTTTTTCTAAAGAGTTTTTGTAGAACAGAGGGTTGTTTTTTAAAGTAAAGGTTTATTTTTTAAAAAGTGCTTTACATCACATTGGAAAGCAGATAAATAGCAAAAAAATGTTTCCTAATCATTTTTTAATACTTTTTTCATTACAGGGGGTAATTTAAAAAAATAAGAGTTGATTTTACAAAAGAGAATCATAGCGCATTGTAAAGCAAAAAAATAGCAAAAAATCTATACCTAGTCATTTTTTTTAATTTAATGATTTTGTAGAGGGTACGGCTAGTGCCGCCCTGTTTTCTCAAAAACTATAAGAGCAAAATAAATTTTTTTGGGTGAATATTAGCAACAACAAAAAATAGCAAAAAATATCCATTATATGACGTTTTGTTTTTCGTTAGTGACGCCGCTGAGTTGTCTGACCTTAATTAATCTATATTGCCATGTAAAGCGCATTTTTCTGGCTTTTTTCACTATTTTGCTTGGCACATTATTGAAACCTTATTCGCTTCTTTAATAATTTCCTGTCTGGGAAATTCGTCTAAATGCCAAGGAAAAGTCAGAAAATTGTCAGGGAAATTGGAGAATTTAATCTTGTGAACACCCTGAAGCAACAACCGTGCCGAATTTTAAGTTGCACCTTTTAATATGGCTGTCAAAAATTACTGAAAAATTTCGAATTTCATTAGTAATGTCGTCAGAGACGAAAAATACCGAGCCTGGCTCACTTTCGCCTAGTTGATTTCTCGGTTCCGTCTCATTTTCCCGGAACTATTCCTTGGTTTGCCTCGTCACATATGTACTTTGTCGTCCCGTCTCATCCTTCCTCGTTCTCGCCTCGGGTTTTTTGAGGAACACGATAGATGTGCGCTATTAGAGCGGACAGTTTACGGGTGTATTATTTTACCACTCTGGCGCGCTAATGCTAATTAGCGTTCTTTAATGAATCGTTAGAGTCGAAATATGATTACATATTATACACTTTTGTCGATTACTGATTAATTTGATATCAAACACGACTATGTTTCGATTCTTTCAAAGATTTAAATTCACTGTATTAGTGTGTCATTTTGTTTCAATGCAATATTTTTTTGCCAATTATAAGAATAGAATTTCTACGTTGGTAAATAAAATATATTTCTCAGGACATTCCTGAAGTCAAATGTGCGTACCTACTTAAATCACTTTGACTACGATATATTTTTTAAATTGTATGAAATTTAAATGTATAATAAGTATTAAGTCAGTCAGTGATAAGACTTATAAACTCATATGCTCATAACACAGCCGATTGTCTGATTCAGCCCTGCGACATGCATTTCGGAAACGCATTAGCACTGACAATTTTCCTTTCGTGAACCTTATAACGGGCATATCATAAGGTTGAGCTGAGTCGGTGTAAAATTTTTAAAAAATTGTAATCGCAGAGTTTGGGAAAAATCGTGAATGTTTTTGTTTATTATTCTGCATAATCTGCCCAATTTTCAGAATGCCGATTTAATGTAAAAAATTAAACAACATCTTTTTTAACGATCTGAACTTTTCAACTTATCTTGGAAGTACATTTTAAAAAGAAGAAAGTTTCTTGTGATGAAAACAATTATTTATCAAGCTCCTAGACTTTTTTATTTTCAGGTATATTGATTTTACATATTTTAAAAGATTTCAAGAAATTCAGAAATGTTTCAAACCATTTAAAGAACTGCCCAAAAATGTTAAAAGATTTTCATTTTTTCAAATTAATACGAACATTTTATCAAGATTTGACTAATATTTTAAAGAATTCATAAGGTTTTTAAAATATTTTTCAACATTTGTCAAAGATTTCGAAATCTTTTTCAAAACTTTAAAAAACTCCCAAAGATTTTCCACTTATTTCAAGACTAACATAAATTTTACATACTTGAAATATTTCACCTACATATTTTCTTTCCGATGTAAACCTATTTATGTTCTAGAAATTTTTACAATTTTTGCATTTGATATCAAATGTATCTGGTCATTTCTACATTTCGGGAACAAAATGGCCTCCAACGAAGGGTCTTTTGTCCCGAGCTAAGGCGTTGCCGATTTATAAAATTTGTACCTTCATGCATGAATATACAAATATAAGTAAATGAATTTCGTAGGGGTGAATTTTAAAACAAATTTTGTTCTCATCATATGAGTCTTATTACTCACTTATTTATTATTCATTATATATTAAAATTTCATGAAACTAGGTATACTCTTTGGATTCTTTAGATGTCCCAACAAATATTTTTTATTTACCAAGCAGAAATTAGACCCCACAAATTTGTGAAATTCTACTTCGAAAAATAAAAAACTAAATCAGTGTTAAATTCCTTTAAGTCCAAATGACTTAGCAATATACAAATTTAAAAAATTTAAAGAAAAACTTTAAAATATACGCTATTTCGACTTTAACTATTCATGAAATATCGCTATTTAGCACGAGCGCGTCAGATTGGCAAAAGAATGCTCCCGCGAGCTATTGGCTGTGCTAGTACAAATCTGCCGCATTCCTCGAAAAAGCCGAGGTAAGAAACGAGTAAGGACAAGAGGACGAAAATTGAGACGAGGCAAAATGAGACGAGAATTACCGAGACAACAGGTATGTTTCGTCTCGTTTCTTGGGATTTCTCGCTCGGCGGCAATACCAATTCTCAAAAAAATTCGCATATTGGGGTTTTTGGGGCCACTGATGACGAATCTTTCATCAAATTTTTGTTCAATTTCAAGGTGGCGGATTGAATACCGCTGCTAGAAATTACGCACAATCGGGTTTTTGGGTCCGCTGATGACAAATCTTTCATCAAATTTTTGATCAAATTGAAGGTGGGGGATGGAATGCCGCTGCCAAAAATTACTGAAACCTTTATATTTTCATAAAAGTACGCACATGGGGTTTTTCGGGGCCGCTGAATAAAACTCCGTCATCAAATTTTCAACATTGAAGGTAGCAGATCCAATAACGTTGCCAAAATTTACTGAAACATCGCGATTCAAACAAAAATTCTCACATATGGGTTTTTTGGGCCGCTGGTGACGAATCCGTGATTAAATTTTCTAAATTCAAGAAGGCTGATCAATACAACTGCCAAAAATTGTAAAAAATGGTCATTAATTTCTTTTGCAGCGTTCAAATGTCTTTTTGCCATTGTTGTATTATTCGCCTTTGTGCAACTTTTTGCACGTGAACGTGAATAGTCACAAGAGTAATTTTATTGATTATTTTTTATTTATTTTCAAACGTAATGTTATTTCGGTGGGAATAAGGTCTTGGACCCTTTTTCGCAATAAATGTCTCAATCGAATAAGTATCCTTTCAAATGATGACAGATTCGTCATCAGCGGTCCCTAAATCCCCATGTGCGAATTTTCATGAAAATCGGAATGTTTCAGTTAGGTATAGCAAAAATCTTTTTTCGAGCTACGTATTTCGTACATCTCCCCCTACACAGACTCAATTCTTCGAACAATTAAATTGTTTAGGACAACTGTAAATATCTTATACAGCATGTTCCAACAAGTTATTCGCCTGTAATTCTCTGGGTTAGACAAGTTTCCTGTTTTCGGTAGCAGTATATTACGTGCTAACGTCAGCCACTGCGGAATGGTTGTTTCCGACTTTAAATATGAGGTGAATATGCAGGCCAGATGTTGTTATGTTGAAGTAAACTGCTTCCATTAGAAGTTCTGGATACCATTTGGTCCTGCAGCGGAAATGTTCTTCGAGCCCCTAAATGCTTTTTTTACCTTTTTGGCAGTGTTCGATGGCTCTTCTTCGTTACATGTTATGAAGTTGGTACAGAACTCCTAGAAGCCGATGATATTATTAGTACACTCTCAGAAATGTCCTCCAAACAATAAAGAAATATTTTTACGGTTAAAGTGCCATCGTTTGAAAATTAAGTTTTGAAAACCTATTCTTTAACGGTTAAAGTGCGAGTTATTTAACTAATAATCATTTCAACGATAAGCGACTATACTTTAATGCGTAGAAGTTGCATTTTGACGGTTAAAACGGGACGTACTCTTATCGTAAAATAATTCATGAGCATTTATTCGTGCAAGGTTGCATGTATCTGAATGTGTGCACATGCGTGGAATCGCATCACCGCGCTTTTAAAATTCAATTGTTTAAACATTAAAGTGCATACTTTTAGTGTTAATCTAAGAAGCGTTCCACGATCAAAGTGATTGTGTTTTAAAGATGAAAAGGCGTAACTCTATGATTTAGTCGACATCATTTCAGCGTTAAACTAGACCGTTTAGGAGTGACACGAATCTGCTTTTAAAGTATTCTACTTTAACGATTAAAGGACTGACTTTATCGTGTACAGGAAATTTCTGAGCCTCTCATTCATACTCGGGTTCTTTTTCTTCTTGAAAAAATATCCATTATTTACGGCTAATCGTTTTTCTATTGATTGGTTCACGGTAAGCTAAATCTGTTAATAATGAACTTTTAGGTTTAAGAGGCGTTCTGAAATTTCTAGCAATTCTACGACCTTTCTCCACAGCTACTGCAATCTGTTCCAGGTGAACGAAATTTTGCAATGTGGACCTCTGGATGGCTAGATGATAAGACGGCAATAAGTTGCGGTGTGCGTAGATTACCTCATCGAACTCAGAAAGTTTCAATCATTCGATCGAAAACTGCTACCATGTACGTTAAGCAGTCGACGACTCGTTCGTGTTTTCCATGCTTTCGTCTTTGAATTTCTTGGGTCAATTCGAACTAAAAATCATGGTCACTGAATCTATCGCGACAATCCGCAGAAAATTGATCAAAAGTAAACCATTTGTGTGCATGCCCATCGTTGCATCTACTCGCTATTCTGGAAGAATGGAAGTAGACACAGTAAATCTTTGTCGTCCACTCTTACCATTGTTCGGACCATTCGCAATTCTAGTTAAAAAAAAGTATCTGGGTCTTTGTTCCGGGAACCAGAGTACCAGAGAATCTGGTCGCTGGTCGCCATAATAATGAGGAGAAGAGTTTAAAGGTGGATCTAAATTTTCTCGAAAATGAAGGTTCGTTCTTTTTCCAGGGGATCTACGACCATTGTTTAAGGTGTAGTCTAGGAATTCATTATTAAGGTCATAGGGGCGATTCGTTCATTCAAATATCGTGGGGTTCTAAATCTTTTTTGTATCTGGTTCAATAGACTCGACATTCATCAATATCAGAATGCACACACATAGTACGTATAATGAATATTTTTGAGGTGGTTTCCTGAAAAGAAGGGGGAGAGGCGATTACGGCTATTAGGAGATGCTTCTCGAAAAGTGGGGGGTAGGGTTCCGTTAATTAAACAATGATCTTGACTAAAATGGTAATCACCGAGACAATGCTCTCAGGTAGTAAGATAATTACCATGGTTCCTAGAATAATTATTGTACAGATCATTTCAATTGTTCGAGTAAATAACATGATTTCTGGGGTAACGATTGTGCTGATAATTACGGCTGCTAAAGTCATTAACATGATTACCAGAGTAACAATTGTGCCGATCATCGCAGTTGCTTGAGAAATTACCACGGTTACTGGAATAATCATCCAATTCATAATCGCGATTGCCTGATCACTTATTACCATTAAATCCTAATACTCTTGATGATTGCAACCCTCATGATAATTTTTACGAAAATCCGAACGAGGATTATTAACCCAATAGTCATCTCGATAATCATGCCTTCCCTGAATCTTGATGCATTTAAACTTAGTTGTTGCGTTTGTTTATTATCACCATTAGTTTTATGTATGTTGCATCGCGACTAATCTGGATTGTTAATTGTTTCTTTATTTTTAGAATTTTTGTTACGTTCGTATCATCATTTGGAGAACTAACCCGATCGGATGCTCCCGGAATATTTTGCGTAACCTGATTTTTAGTTTCACCTTCTAACCTAGAGATTCGATTTTATCAAGGATATTCACGGAATTTTCCGCTGTTTCTGAAATCGTCTCTCCGGGGCTTACAGCCGAATTTTTACCAGAAGAGCCTATATAGATAAATTCCAGGAACTCTAGTACAGGATCTGGTTCGCCCCTTGCTTTACGTTACAACTGTAGTAGTCGTTCGCGCGAAACGGAAACCGGCAACTCCCTTGATATTCCACGATTCTCTAAGTGGAAAAAACCATCTTAAGAATTGACGTGATCAGCCATTGTAGCCAGTATAGAATGTAAACACTGGTCTAAAATCCGGATTAACGACGCGAACTAATAATAGAATGAGAAAGTTTCACTTTACTATCAGTTATATCGCAATATTTTAAGGGAAACAATTTAAGCCTATCGAATCTACAAAATGTGCACGCTTAACATAAATTTATTTCAAATTTTTATTTTCTACTTGGAAAAATCACAGAGGAAAATTAAGAGGACTGGGGACACCCGTGGGAATTTTGAGTTGAGTGTGCGAGAGAGACAGAAATATGATAAGCACGCCCCAAAGGGTGGAGCTTCTGAGTGGAAAAAAAATTTTCGACAGCCAATCACAGTTGGAATATTTTCAGAAAAAGGGTACACAGTAAAAAAAAGTTTGAAAAAAATTTCCTGCGAGAAAGTAATAATCAGGGGACCGTCAGCCAGTTTCAGGCATTGTCTGGAAAACGGTACCCTTGCAGCAGGTGGTAGTTTGTCGAGCGGACGGTTTTTGCGGACGGTTTTTGGCCTCGGGAGACCCCCAATTTGTTTGAGATTAGACACAGCGGATAAAAATCAGAATCTTGTACGATATTCATTAATTAAAATTTAATATACTGCATTAGCCTCGTTATATTATTATGAGTAAATCAAAAAAGTTTGAAAAAAATCGGTCAATATTTTCAATGTTAGTTGATCGTTAAAGCTTTATTTTCCTAACTCGTTTATTAATCCAGGCATTCCACATAAGTTATAATTATTATTAATGGTTTTGCATACCTATTGTTACATTCCTATTGTTTTGTAAATTTGTGAAACAATCATTACTTTTATTGTTGTTACTATAATACCGTTTTCTATGAAATAAGTGACTCCCAAATGTATATATAATTCGATTCAGAATTTCAATAAACGTGCAAATTCGTTAAACGTCAGGGTTTGAAATGAACCTAAGAAGGTTTTCTTGAGATTGGTGCTAGATGTGAAACACAGTTAGCGTAGGCATTGTGACCTTCGGGGCTTACGACCCAGATGCTGTCTGGCGTGAGGTAAGGGGCATGCAGTGCAGTGAGTACAACAGCTAGGGTGTGCCTAAAGATCTCCGTAATATTTGGCCGCTAGAATCGGTAGTTACTGACCTTAAATTTAGTCCATGCAGACACTTCGTTAAACTCTGTTTTTTCATATTTATTTAAGAAAAAATGTTTAGATAGGTACATACACTTGTAGATGAAAAGTCAATATATGTTATTAATATTGTACATTTGTGAAATAATCATTACGAGCTGAGAGATTAGTCTTCAAAAGTAGGGTAACTTTGACTAAGCTTATTGTTAATTTAAGAAATATTTATTGCAATTTCAAAACACTATAAAAATATATCATTCTTTTCTAAATGCAGAAATACCATATAAGTCACATTTTTCATTGTACTTTCGTAGAAAATAGAGTTCAACGATGACCTTACAAAAGCTCATGTCCCCAGTCCTCTTAACCTTTCTGGCCTACAATAATTTTAAGAAATTTTAGAAAATGTAGCTCTTTGACCATACCACTTTATTTTCAGACCTAAAAGTTCTCTGAAAAACTAGGGATTCTTAGTTTAAGAACTCCCTTTATTTTATTATTTTTCAAATATAACCTACCCAGTGGGGACAAAACTATGAAAATCCCAAGGACGTCCTTGCGGCGTTCCTAGGACGTCCTATGTCAGACCAATCAACGTCTCTAGGACGTCCAATGTCCTAAAGATGACCTAAAGATGTCTTAAAGATATGGGCGTTCTCGGGACATCCTTCGTACTGACACCCGAAGTTTTAAGGCCATCCCTTGGATGACCAAAATACATGTTATAAAAGACATCTCAGGGATGTCCTAAAGACGTCTCTAGGGCATCCTTGATTTTTTTGGCCACTGTGTAAAAGAAAATTTCAGTAAATTTTTAAAATATAGAAAAAAATTTCTGTTTATGGGCCCAACGCTGGGTGCCAATTTTTAATTTTATCAATTATTATTTCTGATAGCATTCAACTTCGGCACCATACTTTGAATTTTCTAATCTTCAACAAGTTTATCTCCCACCTTATGGAAAGCTTGTTAGAGAACCGTGTCTTTCTTGGACCAATTTTTAACACGAAACTTCTTAATAATTTCTTCTAAACAAAATATAACGGTCTGTCTTGTATCAAAACATCAAACCAATTCTTTAACCACTTACGATCTTTCTTAGATCAAAGGTCTGAAAACTATTCGTCGAATAAACACGTAATACTATTTTTTTCACCCTAAATTTAACTTTACTCGAAGTGTGATGTACCGAAATATCCAACTATCTCATTTTCTGAAATTTTGGAAAATAAGTTGGTTCGTACGAGAGCAAGTTCTCTTATTTCTAAAAAAATTACTGCTCGACTTTTCTAAAATAGTAACAATCACCATGTATTTATAATCTTGAAAATGGTGCAAATAATATAAACTTAGAATCAGATCACTAATCCTAACACTGGTATAATATTGCAATTAGGATCTACCTAAAATGCTAATTTCATTCACTACTCCAGGACTCGTGAATTAATTATTTAAATGTAGCGTAAAATTACATAGTTATTCTATCTGATATTGACAATACAAGAAAATCGGCAAGAGAAGCATCCTAAATCGGTAAAATTTCAGATGGGCAAAATTAGGTGTTTCTGGTCAGGAAAATTGGGGGTTCTTAGATTGGAAAAATAAGAATTTTTATGCGGCAAGAGTTGAAATTAATTAAAAAAACATTAGTAAAATCGAAGGCGTTCACAGTCAGAAAACAATATCAAACGTTACAGTTGGTACCAACAGTTCGAATCTATTCCAGAGAGGCATCATTTCTTTATAATACTTACGGTCAAAGACTTCAGTATGACAAAATTTTGAGGTTAAATATTATAGAATCTATGCTTAGAGAGATATCGAAAATGAAATAGCTACTGAGGCAGAGGAGAAGGAACGGAGACGTTAAAGGAATCACTTCAATTAGCTTTTTCAAGAGGTATCCTATTTATCAGAAGTGGTAGATAACGATGACAAACTGATTCGTAATTACGTAAATTAAGAACCCAATACAGTTACGTTGAAAATGCGATCCTGACACGTTTCTTGATAATTATATATGTAGATGTTATACAAGATTCAAGCCTAATAGTTTTGGTGTCTTCGGAATAATATACTATGCATGCGATTGAAAAAATGACAGACGAACAGTTGACTGTTGCTCATACATTGCAATCGCAAATCTTTAGCGAAATGTTAAAAAAAGCATTGCCCTTCTGATAGCAATAAGGATTAAATCGTTAACTGGCAATGTTGCAAATTAACGCAAAAAGAAATCCGTGACAAAACTGGTGATGACGAATATATGGACACTTGAAGTAACTGCCACACAAATTAATGAATTTTGATAAAACGTTGTATGTCCTAGTTTTTTAGTCGCTAATGACGATTCCGGGGTCAAAGTTGATAATTCAAAAATGCCGGATCCAATATGGTGGACTAAAATGTAAGTCACGATATTTGAATGAAAGTCAGTACCAAGTGGATTTTTTTAGGTCGCTGATGGTGAATACAAGATCAAAACTTGGAACTTTAAAATAGCAGATTCAATATGGTGTACTGAAATGCAAAAGTAACGTGATTTGAATAAAGTGGTTTTTTAGGTCGTTGATAATGAATCTAGGGTCAAACTTGAAAAATTCAAAATAGTTGATCCAATATGGCAGATCCAATATGGTGGAATGAAATGAAAAAGTGATGTGATTTGAATGAAAGTTAGTACTATGGACTTTTTTGTCGTTGGTGAGAAATCCGTACTCAAAATTGAGAACTCAAGAATCGCGGACCAAAATGTAAAAAAAATATGCGCATCGAATATGGTATATGAAATCCATGCACTGACAGGTTCACATGGAATGCTAATTTACAGATATACAAGTTCGCACTCGATGCGGCCAAATACATTCAGACAAATCACATTTGTGGCAAGTCACATTTTGGCAAGTCACATTTGTGGCTAGGCTTACTGAGGCAAGACACATTTGCCGCAAGTCACCTTATGGGAAACCAGTATTGTGGCAAGTCACATTTGCGACAAGTCACATTATGGCAAATCAAATTCATGGCAATTCACATTTCGGTAAGTCACAGTTCTGACAAGTTTCTTTGCGACAGGTCACATTGTAGCAAGCCAGGTGTATGATAAGTCACATTCAGACAAGTCACATTTGAGACAATTCACATTGTTGCATGTCAAATTTGCGGCAAGTAACATTTATTGCAAGAATTATATTCTACCTTATTGGATGCGCCATTAAGAAATTTCCTCATTTTTATCCTGGATTCTACATAAGCATTCTAAGAACCCCCTTAGTACTGTCCTTCATTAAAATCACGTAACTTTTGAATTTGAGTACCATGTTGGATCTGCTATATTGAATCTGCCCCATTTGATCCGTCATTTCTAAGTTCTCAAATTTTATTCCATATTAGTCATCAGCGCCTTCAAAAACTCTTTAGTACTACCTTTCATTCAAGTCAGTGATTTTAGCATTTTAGTCCACCACATTGGATCCGCTATTAGCGACCTAAAAACCTATTATGAAATGAACTTTCATGATGAATACGTAATTATTTGCTTCTACCAGTTTTGGCACATAACTTCGCTCTCAAACCTATTAGTCAAGGGCATGTGACACTTCGTCGCGTGGTCAATCTGGTACAGTTTCTCGGACTTTTTTCACGAAAATGAACATTTTTAAAAACTGAATTCGCAGAGGCTATAAAAAATCGTAACGGACGTCTCCGGATTCTTTTTTTAGGAATAATAACAACAAAAATGTATTGTGCTAAATAAAAATTTTATGCATGTGCATTATTTTGAGATTTGGTCGCTTTTCAGCTCTTTCATTCCGATAATTTGGAAAATATTGAAAAAAAAAAACTTTTTTGATTGTCTACAAACAAGGTTAGTTCCGGGACATTAGTTACTATGTTTATTTGTAAGTCTAAAGTTTTCGGACAAAAATATTGGGTAGTTTGGAAGTAACGCTCGGGAGAATTCTAACACATATAACCTCGAAATTTACACACGTTTTTAGGAAATTAAACATTTTTTTTAATTCACCCATTAAAAAAGTGTGCAGGGACGTGCGTTAGCAGGTTCGCTATTACTCCCTAGATTTTGAAGACAAAATCTTGATTAATCTAGGAAGAAAACCGGGAAAATATAACACTGACAAAATCGATACTAATTCCTAAACGTCATGAAAATTAATCAAATTTAGCCAAATAAATTTTTTTTAATTAACCCACAAAAAAGTATGCAGGGACGTCCGTTCCAATGTTCCTTATCATTTCCCAAATTTTTAAGGCATAATATTTATTATTCTAGAAAAAGAGCCAGGGGAACCTAAAACTGATGAAATCGATAATTTTCTGAGTATCACATGCGTTTAACTGCTAAAAAAATTATGAATTTATGAGTGGCGAGTGGACCAACAATATTAAAGCACTCACATTTTGGAGAGGCGAGGGTACTCGCAACAATAAAGCACACTGATTTGTGGAATGCAAGAAACATTACTGGCCATGAAAAAATACAATAGGGTTGTTCTACAAAGTATACGACCGGGAACAGTGCACGCAAAGTAACGGTGCACAGTATTGCATGCGCGATTTTTCTTTTTAGTCACATTGTTCCGCCACTTTAAAAAATTCAAGAAAAATAGATGTTATGAAGGATATTCTCAGGAACCGTTTTTTGATAGCTATATTAATTACAACAAAATATATTTTGTTTATCAAAATCTGTTGAGCCGCTTTCGAGAAAACCAAATTTTTTATTTCTCTTTGATTTTTCATAACTCCCACAAAAAATGCAAGGTCCAGATACCCTTTCTTCTTTTTTCTCTCATTTTTTTGTTTATTTATTCTTAATCGCAATCAAACATTTATAAAAAATACACTTACGTTTCTGTGTTTATTTAACATATTTTCCAAGGCAGTAAAAACATTTTTTTTAACATGTCAAACTCTCGAAGAAAACAAGGTTTTCTCCCCATGACATCTGCCTGAAGACTCATTTGAATTTAATTTAAATTTGAAATTATTCTGAATTTAGTTTCATAAACTTTAATTTCAGGTATGAATTTTTCAATGATCTGTACCACAGATTTTTATTGACTAATAAAGTTGAAATGAAGTGCCTTTGCTTGCAAGCTATGACTATAGTATATGGTCGCTATTACGAGGATATTGGACCTTTTTCGGATACAAAGTACATTGTTGGAATGCTAGAGCGATGTTCCGATAGAATGGAACGCGACCGAATTGTAATGTTTATACACAAGCTTATCCTTCATAGAAGAAACGTTAAAGATATCATGGATCAAAACGGTGTAAGAGCGCTAATAGATTTGTTATCGTTGGCCCATTTACATACATCTCGAGCAGTCGTACCTGCACAAACAAATGTGATTGAAGCTGGTCCTAATCAAGAATGTAGCATGGAGATGGAATGGTATTTTAATGATGTCGATAAGAGAAAAGGGCCTATTAGTCTGAAAGAATTGAAAGATCTGCATGTTTCGGGCCAAATCAACTCTAAAACTAAAGTTTGGGCGCAAGGTTTGGATAGTTGGCGAATGATAGCACAAGTGCCACAGCTAAAATGGACGCTCGTTGCAAAGGGTAATTCAGTCATAAATGAGAGTGAACTAGCCGCACTAGTTTTGAATATTTTAATAAAGATGTGTGAATACTTTCCAAGTCGAGATGCCGACAATGCAGTAATTAGGCCTCTGCCCCGTGTGAAGAGACTACTGTCAGACCTGCAGTGTCTGCCTCATTTGGTTCAACTTTTACTAACCTTCGATCCTGTTCTCGTCGAAAAAGTTGCGATATTGCTGTGCAAGGTTATGGAAGACAACCCAGAAGTGTCCAAAGTCTACTTAACAGGCGTATTCTACTTCATTCTTATGTACACAGGCTCCAACGTTCTACCTATCGCGAGATTTTTGCAGCT
The DNA here is from genome assembly GCF_010883055.1 of Belonocnema kinseyi. Lineage (NCBI taxonomy): Eukaryota > Metazoa > Arthropoda > Insecta > Hymenoptera > Cynipidae > Belonocnema > Belonocnema kinseyi. The sequence goes on along the minus strand of NC_046665.1, from coordinate 4,379,273 downwards.
GACGCACTCCAAACAAGCTTTTAGAGGCGAAGATGTGAGTAGAATTTGTTTGACATAACTTACCTCTAGTTAGTTGTAATGTAAGTGGGAGAACCCGTGAATCCCCCCCCCCCCATTGGAACTCATGCTATAAAGCTGATTGTAACATACCCGTGCTTATTCTAAAGGCAGTAGCCTGAATTTGGGCAGCTTCACCAAGTTACATCTCGGTGCTTTTCGGCATATGTGCCTTTCGCACATATTCAGCGCACTTGGTGTATTATATAAGTATAGGTGGGTGTGTGTTCATTACTCAAAACCGAAATATATGTACCTCACTATTTGATTCTTATTCATGAAAATTTACTTGTGCATACTTTGATCCACTGCCTGGCCATTTATTTGAATTTGAATAAATTGAAATATAGACTTTTACAGTTCCTATAGTTCTATGCTCATTATATTCATGTGATATCAGTTACCAGTCACCAGATACCAGTTTAGGCCAGGTATAGTCCTATTGAATAGTACTTCTCATACAAAAAAATGTATTTCGCAAAATATTTGTTAAAGTGTAGGGGGTACAATTTTTGGGCACATCCATCGTTCGATTACTTAAAGCCAAATGGAAGTGGAACTTAGAAAATTGGGGGTCTTGTAGAAGGAAAACATCAGCTTTCTTTCTAATCTATTTTCAAAAAAAATAAAACTGTTGAAATAAGAAAGATGTCAAATTTATTTTTGATTTTCAAGAATGATGTTAAAATTCTAATTTTCTCCAAAAATTGTTTTGACCTTAATTAGGTTTTTCTGATCAAACAACTTTTTTTCGGGATGGGTACACTCCATAAATTATGCCCCATATGATTCATCTATGCCAGAATACAATAATTCTTATGTGTCTGTGATATTATAATGCGTCACGGACGCATTCTTGTAATGCAATCAAGTGATGTGATGAGATCAGAGTTGATTATTTAATTAACACTTTCGTTGCACAACACTGCTCCGACGCTGGTCGCTGATTAATCTTTCTAGCGAGACCCACAGGCGAAGAGCTTCAAAATGTCATTATATAAAGTTCTCCACTGGTCCCATTAGTGTCCAAGGTCTTTTATTTCAGACGTCATTTACTTCACTGACACTCTTCATCATGCATTTCTCAAAAAATCTTTTTTGCTACACTTTTCTGTCCTAAATTATCCTTTTAGCTTTCTTTACGATCATGTATTACCTCATACAAGCTGTTGTGTTTCCATCGCTTCTTATATATTTTTTTCGAATGAACGTATCCTTCACACATTCTTACCACTCTATCCTCTGCTTGCCTCTCGCTACGCTACCATTTAACATATTCGATTTAGTTATTTCATCAATCGTTCATCTGTCAATCTCTCAACATGCCCAAACCATCTCAAAACATTTCTTTGACTCTTATCATATAGTGTTTCATCTATACCACATTCTTTGAAGATTCTTTTGTTACTGGCTTTGTCTATTAGCGTTTTAAGGCATACCATGCGTAGGAGTTGCATACCAATCGCGTTAATTTTACTTTTATCTTTTTTTGTTTGTATGTCCAGGTCTCGTTACTCCGCATCACAATAGGTGTAAGTATACAGGGGGCCCAAAAATTTCTGGGACAGCTCAATATTTTCCAAAAACATTAAGGTCATTCATGGAGTAACTTTCACGAGAAATTCCATGGTGACCTTGGTTTTTACCTTGACAATACCCTTTATGGTTATTTTAAGGTCAACTTAAAAAAATATATAAACCTGCTTATTTCACGTTGGGATTCGAAAGAGCGGGCAATTATACGTTAAAAAATATACTCAGATCATAGGTCAGATATAACCTTGATGTTCATACAAAGGTCATCTGAACTTAACCCTTTAAATGAACCAAGTGTCGACATCTACCGTTAGTTGACATCACGAACTGTAATGAAAGTCGGTTAGTACATTGCGGCAAGCGTCAGTGTATATTGAGCAGTCACTCAATAGGCGTCTGGAAAACACCGGGTCCAGCAGACGCGCTGTGCGATTAGCGATTGAAAAGCAGTTTTTTCACTAACATTTTTAACAGTGAATTTCGTGTTGTTTTATTAATTTTCAATGTAACTGTATCATCTTATATGAAATAATTTTTTTGTTGTGGTTATGTCATAGATTTTTCTCATATATAGATGCCTTATAATTCTTGGCAACGTTTCAGAAAAACAAGAATCGCTTGTGCCTTTTGCCGTGTCCCTATGTGTAACGATCACCGATCACCTTTATGCTCCAAATGTGTAGCTGATATGTAACTTTTATATTATATTAGTTTTATATATTTTCAGTAATTTTGTATGCATTTTTATACTACTAATTTGATGCAATTAAATAAATTAGTTCCAACAATTGCAAATTATGAATTTAATAAATACCGCATTAAATGAATACTTTGAACTAACGACCTTACTTATTTATTTTAGCAAGGTGCATTGAAATGTGACCTTAGACATGATCTTTTACATGTTATTCAAGGTTATTTCAAGCTCAACTTTTTCTAAACCCCCTTATTTGAAGTCGGTAATCGAAAGAACGGGAAAATTTTACGTTCATAAATGTACTCAAGTCATAAGTCATGTGTGACAGTGACGATCACTTAAAGGTTATTTTAACTTTAAGAGGGTTTGGATGTCATTAAGAACCGCATCTAGTTGTTTTGATGTACTTTCAGCGTTACATCTTGCCCCTCACATTTTGGGGCGCTTGGTTATCGTGAGTCCCCTTGCCTTTCGGTGCTGGATTATCGTGAGTCCCCTTATCTCTCACATTTTGGGGTGCTTGATTATCGTGAGTCCCCTTGCCTCTCACGTCTAGTTATAGGCAACAGAATGCATAAGATTTTTATCGCACATGCTCAAATTGTTGTCAACTCACTTCTCAACAATGAGCGAACTGATGATAGAAACCATTAACTGTGTTTTTAATGATTTCGGTAGGAATTAGAGCGCATTCATCAATTATTTTTGTTTGCAATTCTGCTAAATTTCAAGGTTTGTTTTTATAAACTGGATCTCATAGATAACCTAAAGGAAAATATTCAAGCGGTGATAAATCAGGTGATCTAGCTGGCCATTTAATCGTGCCTCTACCTCTATCCACCGCTCAACAAACATTGAATCTAAATAAGCGGGAACGTCTAGTCCGTAGTGAGGCGGAGCGCCATCCTGTTTAAGCCACGTGTCATAAAAGTTTTCTCCAGCACCCTACCGATAGAAATCTCAGAGTATATGCTAAAGATAGTCAAGACTCTGAGAAGCTCTGAGAAATTCTCCGCAGGCACTCATGTTGAAGATCCGGGTAGCTAGTTTAAATAGTCTGAAGGCTTTAAAATGTCCTTTCCGAAATTGAAATAAAAATACGATCATAAATAACAAGCAAAGAGGCTAAAATTGAAATAAAAATTCGATCATAAATAACAACCAGAGGTGCTATCTCAATATAGAGTAGCCGACATTCAAGGGGCCTTTATTAAGCTTTCGGATTTAAATTTAGAAATGCATTTTTTAAATTTAAAATTTAACAGGTTACAACATGATAATTCGGAATCTACGGGTTTCGATGATTTCAGGTATCTAACTTTTTTACACAGTTTAAAGGTGGAATTAATACAACGTTTCTCGTAAATGGAATGGGATACTCCAGAAAATACAATATTTTTTAATTCAACTTGAAAATTGTATATTAGCATATAAGTTATAATTATAAATAATTATAATGAAAAAATTCATCAATTAAAAAGAAAGTGTTAATAATTTGAAGACAAATTTAAAAGGGGAGAGTCGGGTTAGCGACGGGCAACTACTGTACGGCCGGGTACATGACAATTTCGAAAGGACCATTATATGACCGTCGCATCACTCTTAAAACTACCTGTAAAAGGACCTTGATAAGGATCCAAACCTCTCTGACTATCTTTGAGATTAAATCATTCAAATCGAACCTGCAGATAGTCTCGAACTGGCCAGGCTATTTCGCGTGAGAATACTTTGAGATTTATATCGGTAGGGCAATCTTTCTTATTGCAGCAACTATTTGATTTCGCATCATAATCTCATACGTATCAGCATTTAAATTGCCCTCAATAAAAAACAGTCCTATTATTTTATTATTTAGTATTCCATCCCAAATTTTTCATTATTGCGGATATTCTGATTTCTCTTCTTATGCCCAATGAAGATTTGAATCTGCCCAACGTCTACAATTATGCCTATTTAAATCCGCATAGTTGTAACGTGGCTTTATCCGATAAGGTTATATTAGATGGGAAGTTGAGATTTTCATCTATGCGTAACATCATACCTTCAGAAAACTCTTCGCACCGATCCAAATTATCTACGTATAACTTTTGAAAAAATATTAGTTTGAAAGAATAAAATTCGCTCTCTCATGAATGTTATACACAGACAGTGATCCCAACTTTGGCTTGTTGAGCTGCAGCGCTTGCTCGGCGCAGCGACCCTCATTGTTCGCTGTTGGCGCACGATTTAAACTGGGTATAATTAAAAATTATTGAAATTAAAATATATACTTATTATAAATTGCGCATTAATAAAAAAAATTACGTACATTGTCATTTAGGCTGAGAACAAAATAATAACACGTTTATTTTGTAATTAATAGTTTGTTTTAGTTCTAAAGAACAATCTATATTTCAACAACTAATTTGTCAATAAATACATTCCAAACATTTAACATAATACGTATGAATATTCGCATAATTTCATTTAAAATGTGTCTACTAGTACCAAAAAAAGTTGGCTATTCGTATCAAAATTTTAGTGAAGGCACGGATCGTTAAATTAATCTTTTTTTTCTTCCAAAACCTTTGCTCATGAAATATCAATTCATCTTTAGCATTGGTAGAAAATGTGCTATTATTTACAAAATATACGCATTGGTATTTTTTTCTAACCTTACAATATAATTTCTTATTACTTACTTACCTTAGTTTTCCTGATCTAGGTACATCTCTTACAGTGCCCCTATTATGAAGGAAATTCAAAATCGCTTCTTTTTGCGAAATTGTTTAAAAATATATTATTGAAAAATTTAATGTTTCAGAGCTAAATGAAGTAGCTATAAGTGTTTGAAATAATAATTAATTGATATTTAATAAGTGCTTCCCCAAAAACTCGAATATGTGTTTACCAGACAAATTTGTGTATGTCCAGTGTTGCATCATAAAAGACAAAAGAACGCACAATAATAAAATACTTCAAAGAAAGAAAATTTACTACATCCATTCGTTTTTTCTTAGAAAAGGCTGAATTTAATTCATCTTATAACATGAAAGTTGCAATGTGACCTTGCTGATGACTTTGTCAGAGAAAGGGAGAGAGTGAGTAAGAGATAGAGAGATCTTCTGATTGCTGACGTCAAATAAGGGAGATTTTTTTAATTTAGCCTTGAAATGACCTTAAAGTACATGACCAAAGTCATGTCTAAGGTCACATATAAATGCACATTACTAAAATAAATAAGTAAGGTAGTTATGTATTATTTCCAGAAGCTGCGCTTCTTAGATGTTTTTAAGCCTTCTTTAAGTTTAAATAAACGTTTGAGTGGCCATCAAGATCATACCTGACCTAACACGTGAGTAAATTTTTTAACGCAAGATTTCCCGCTCTTTCGATCTCCGATGTCAAAAGAGGGGGTTCTATTTTTTTAAAACAAGTTGACTTGAAATTACCCTAAAGGACATCGTCAAGATTAAAACCAAGATCACCATTAAATTCCTCGTTGAAAGTTACTGTAAGAATGACCTTCATGATTTTGGTATATTTTTTACCTGGTGAAATATTTAGCTACCCCAGAACTTTTTAGAAATCCTGTGTAATTATATATGGCCATTTTAACTTTACCATAATTTTTCGTTATTCTCGTCAATTTTAAGGACCATGTTCATCATGCTAGTATTCAACATATAATGATACAGCGAAGAGGACGTAACGCATCTTTATCTAACACCTTGCCTTAGCTACCTGCATATATTGATTTTATTACTTTTAGGAGTCATTTATTGACTCCGCACTCTTCTAGGACATATATCCACATTGGATATATTTGTTTACGATGCTTATCAAGCTCATGTGAAATAATCTATATCTGATTGAGTTACTGATAACCAATTATGTAAAATATAATGCGTTTTATGGGATAGGGAAGAATAGGAAATCCTGAGCGAAAATTAATCTATGAATTTTGTTTTCGGGAAAAATAAAGTAAAATTGATTCAAGTTTAAAAGGAATAAACCTAGAATCAGATTAAAAATACAGTTGAAAATACGGTAAAATCAAAAACGATATAATGACGTTAAAGTCAAACTTGCGGATAATAAAATCTTAAAACTAAAAATTATTAAGGGAAAAATGAAACCTGATAGGAAAAATATAATACATTCTGCTTCTCGCTAAATCTTTTAATCGCCGTACGAGGAGAAAAGTTTGGTAGCGAGTTTGCGCGTGCAATAAGTGCCTTTGCGAGTTCTGTGCAATGTCACGCGATGTATTTTCAGACAAAGGGTACAGCGAAAATAAACATGTGTAACTTTTAATTAAAACATTTCGCTTCAAATTGGAATTTTGTAATTCAGAATCGTAAAAGCGGATAATTGTATAGGGATTTCTTCATCGTCACATCGATCTTCGGTAAGAATTGAATTATCTGGGTGTGTAAAACACAACTTCCTCGAGGTAAAATTGGTTTCAAATTAACATTGGCTACCTTAAATTAAGACATAGTAATACAGGTATTAAAAAGAATATTTCTTAGAGAAAGTTTGGCTTCAGTTGAATGTATGCTATTTCCTGATTAGTCTTGGCTACTTTATGGATCTGTGAGTAATTTATGGTAATCCGGGATACAGTCTAGAAATTATTGAAATATGCACGCAAGCAAATACAGTAGTCTCTAAGTTTTATATTGAATAAGGAAAATTTTATATTTGGTAATGCAAAACAATACATGAATACTAAACTTATATTTGAACAACAGACCAATCATTCTTTGAAAGGTACGAACAATGGGTTTGGATTTCGCTCATTTGTCTCTTTTTTTTATTGGGCAGTTTCAATCAGTCATAAAGATGCCCCTAATAAAAATAGTTCAATATTTTTAAAACGTTTAAGAAGAAAAGATGCATTGGTATGAAAAGTTCTAGTGGGCTGTTAGTAGCTTTGGTCATGAGTTTTTTTTAGTATGACGAAGAGAAAGCCTAATTCACTTGTATTTTGGAAGGTTGCTCAGTGAAATTCGTTGTAAGAAAAATGTTCTTCTCTTTGTTTTAACGTTTAAAAACGTGTAGTTCTTATATATTTTTGTATATTGTTTGTCAGAGTAACTTTCTTATTTAATTCAACTAAAAATATATGAAACTATCATACATTTAAATTTAAATATGGTCAATTGAATGACAGAAATTATTTTAATTTATTTTAAACTAAAATTTCTTAGGGCAAAGACGCTGGTAACTTGCCTAAGAATTTAAGAAGTTCGCATTACATGGAATATGTCAAGTACCTAGAGAAAAAAGAGAGAAGGAAAACAAAAAGTCCAAACCAAGAAGTTCAAAGCGATCATTTCTAAAAGTTTTTGTAATTCCAAAAAAGTTATGAAATACCTTGTCAAGTTGGTTCATATAAATGACCTACCCTTTGTACTTAGGTAAGGCGAAGGATTGCATGATTTTTTAGATCCGTTTCTAGAATCTGTTAGCAAAGTAAAATTCGTTATGTTGACTGCATCAATTGAAGATGAAACCAGGTTTGAAACTGAAAAATTAGGTAAGCATCCTATAGGTGGTTTTGGCATCATTTAAGGGCATGTGATACTTCGTCGTGTGGTCAATCGGGTACAGTTCCCCTGGCTTTTTTCCACAAAAATGAAAATTTTTAAATACTGAATGTGGGGATACTATAAAATATCATAACGGACGTCCCCGGACTCTTTTTTGAGGGATAATAACAAAAAAAAATTATTGTGCTAAATAAAAATTTTATGCATTATTTTGAGGTTACGTCATTTTTTGTCTTTGCCTTTCCGATAATTTGAAAATTATTGATGAAATAAACTTTTTTAATTGCATGCAAACAAGGCTAGTTCCGGGAGATTAATTGCTATGTTTGTTGGTAAGTCCAAAGTTTTCGGCCAAAAATATTGTGTAGCTTGGAAGTAGCGCTCGGGAGAATAGTAACACATATAACCTCGATATATGCACACGTTGTTAGCAAAATCAAAATTTTGTTGAAAAATAAGCACAAAAAATGTGTGCGGGGACGTCCGTTAGCATGCTCGCTATCATTTCCCAGAGTTTGACAACAAAATATTACTTATCCTAAGAAAAAAGCCAGGGGAATCTAACACTGAAAAAATCGATACTAATTCCTAAGCGCTATGCAAGTTAATCACATTTTGCTAAATTAAAACTTTTTTGAATTAACCTACAAAAAAAGTGTGTGGGGACGTCCTTTAGCATGTGCGCATCATTTCCCAAATTTTTAAGACAAAATATTTATTATTCTAGAAAAAAGCTAGGGGAACCTAAAACTGGTAAAATCGACAATTTTCTAAGTATCACTTGCTCTTAAGATACATTTTTTCCCTAAAATTACCAGGATGGTATTTAAATGATGCAAGAAATAAACCACATTAATTAACACTTTTCTGTAGAGCTGATGAGCTTTAAGTCCGACATCACCATCAGATATTGAAAATCGTTTCTAGCTGTGAACGTGCGATCCGTTCAAAACGTCAATGTGTTCTTTAATTCATGGTGTAAATTGTGAGGCCTTAGAACAAAGGTGTTGCCTAATAGAGGGGGCTCTTTTCAGCTTTTGACTATGTGCGCCAAATTTCAAGTGTTGCATTAATTTTTGAAAATTCCCTTTTTTCGTGGTGCTTTTTTAATGCGAGTCTCCTTAACTCTCACAAAACAAGTATTTTGTTTGCGCGATTCTTAGTCATTTTTGGAAATAATTCTAAAATCTGAACCTTTTCCATATCATATACAAGATGTGCGCGATTAATAAAATAAGATAAGTGAACATTATATAGCGTAAGCATTATAAGACACTTGCTGCCACTCCGAGAAATTTAACGACAAACTTAACTTATTCTAACAGCCCAATAATTCTATTTGTGTAAAAAATATTTTCACATGGTTAAAAACAAAAGAAGTGAGATGGCGATGCGTTTGCTTCAACACAAATTTTTCTTTGAGTAGTATCAAGTAGTGATATAAGAGGCATTGTGTATTGTAATATGTTACATCATTATGCTGAAATTTCGTTCGTATTAATGGATTGTACAAGAAAATAAACACAAATCAGAAAACAAATAAATAAAGTATTAATAAGATGGAAGGGAGCAAACAAGACTATTTATAACTAATTCAACAAGAATTTTAAGTCAGCTTACAGTACTGTTTCGGTGTTAATACCGATGAGGGAAATTTAGATTTGCAGCGACAAGAGCCCTGATAAGGGCTTTTGAAGACAGGTGGTAATCCTCAGTCCGAGTATAGTTCCTATACGTAATATAGAGAAGTTGGGGAAGCACGGCGTTCAAGACTAATAAGAACGGTTAAGCAAAACGATGTCATTAGCTAGGACCAGTGGCCACCCGAACGAGCTATTAAAGCCTAGCTACGGGATTTGCTATCGTTTGTGGCTTCGGGCCCGTAAGGGTATCCCTTCTTGTATCGAGTGCGGCCGTTTTTCATAATTATATTAGAGAGCAAATTTAATGAAAATAATAATCCTAATTACATGTATCATTTACTTTTCATAGCGAGTTGTCAGAAGCGTTAGGTAATAAACTGATGGAGGCATGTACAGAACAGGGGGTGGCAATTATTTATCTAAAACTAACCTTCCTCGGCCAGAGGATCAGGTAATGCCCAGGAAGTAGCAAATGTTCATTCGAAAACAACATTCCCCGAATAAAATTGTATTGACACACCGGGATCATTCAGCTTTTCACACCGGTTCGACAGGATAGTTACTAAACAGGAAGTGGTAAATGTTTATTCAAAACCAACGTTTTTTTTCTTCAGAAAAATGATTTCCACACACCCAGATCACTCAGTTTTTATCGAAGGTCGACCGAATAGTCATATACAGAAGAGGGAATACCATATGTTTATTTTAAATCAACTTTCTCGAGGGAAATCTTTTCGATACACCTGGATCATGCAGTTTTAACAAAAGATCGATGTGACGGTCAGACAATGATCAGGGAGAAGCAAATTTTCACGTGAAACCAAAAGTCCTGAATAAGAATGGATTTGAAACACTTGGATAATTAAGTTTCATGGATAATTCACTCTAATTAAAATTGTCTAGAAGATAGATATGACGGTCAAACATTTATCAGGACATAGGCGATAATTTGAAACCGATGGCCTTGGTGAATTCACAGAGAGTCGCCTGGGACCCTGTATCTGACGAATTCTGATTCGAAACACCAGTAATTGCCAGTGACGGTTCGATAACTAAGAGGGTGGTTCTTGCATCCATCTCCCGACTTTTTGATCCAGACAGTTGGCTCAGTCCAATAACTATCGTTGCGAAAATCTTAATTGAGGATCTCTGGAAAGCACAAATCGGTTGAGATACTCCACTTCCTAATATTTTACTCCTACAATGCAGATCATTTCAGAAATAATTCGTCTGATATAACTGAAATACATTTTCCACGATGGATAGGCTACCATCCTGATAATTCGGGGGAAATTCATGCCTTTAGAGATGTTAACAAGCATGCCTTCTCTGCAGTAGTTTACGTCCGAGTGCAGTCCCAGCATTGAATCTTAAAACACAACTCATTACATCGAAGACTCGCGTCGAGGCTGTTAAAACCATCACTATCCCTAGACTGTAATTATGCGCCGCTCTGCTCGTAACTCGGTTGCTCAATTGCGTACACGAGGGATTTAAGTTAGCTCATGCTGTCACCTACGCTTGGTCAGATTCACAAAAGGTTCTGTGTTGGATCCAAACAGACGATCCTTCTCTCTGGCCAATCTACGTTGCCAACAGAGTCTCAGAGATACAGCGGAATCTCTCCAACGCCTCCTGGCGTTATGTTCCTGCTTTTGAAAAGCTCATCGTAATCCTACCACAATCAGCACCTTCTCTTCTCTGACTCGCCTAACAAGGGTGATTGCGCGCTGTTTACGCCTTAAACTTCTTCTCAAGCCAGTGGCGGAGCGTGCCCAACTTATATATCGACGTCTTTCACTTGAAGAAATACTTCAGGCGTTTCTGGCTTGCGTATTCTGGACACAGAGCTACCGTCTTAAGAACGAATTGTATAACCTTGGTCAATACAAATTAATGAAGCGACACAATCTACATACTTGTTTATACCCATTCAATGATTCAACTGAAATTTGCAGAGTAGGTGGACGACTAGCGAACTCTCCTCTACCTCATGATCAACGACACCCGATCATCTTGCATGGTGAAAGTCCTCTCGCGAAACTTATTGTTGACTGGCTCCAACAAACAGCCCTACATGATGGGTTTCAATTAACTTACTCGTATTCTGATCGCCGAACATGGATTATTCGAGGTCGCGTTTTTGCCAAAGTACATATTCGTTATTGTGTTGCATGCACCCGCATCAGACTTCATAATTCCGAGCAGTCGGTGGGGAATCTTCTTGCCTGCAAGATTAGTTGGCGAACCGAGGCATAAAAAAGAAGTTCATTCCGCCATTGGCTTCTCACTTTGGCGGCTTATGGGAAGCTGACATTAAATCAGCATAATCTCTGATGAAGAAAGTAGCTGAGACACGTCTTAATTCCAGACCATGTTCTCATCAGTAGGACTTTAGAACAGATTCCGGAATCATCAAATGCGGATACAGATCTGAAATACGTTGCTCATTGGCACTTTATCCAAGCAATACGTAATCGATTTTGGGAAACGCTGGTGTCAGGAGTACCTGCATACGCTTCAACAGCGAAATAAGTGGACTGTCCCGAAGCGTAATTATTAAATTGGAGACTTTGTGCTGATTGTAGATGACTCGCTGCTTAGACACTTGGACATGGCCTTTGGGACGAATAACTGATATTTTTCTTGGACAGGACGGCCTTGTGCATTCTGCTTCCGTGAAAGCTGCCTTTGGGGATTATCATCGCCGCATCGTTAAATTGTGTTGGCTACCAGTCGTAAATTGATTACACTAATTAAATTGTATGTCTCACGGCGGGCGGCACTACATTTTTGACTGTCATCCTTGACAATTTTTGTCATGTACTTCATGGTGGGCGGCTAGGATCGTTTAATTTTCCAAGCATGAAATTTATGTCGTTCAGCGAATGAAGTGGGCGGAATGTTGAAAATAATTTTTCTCGATGTTTGTTTTTCTCATTAGAGGCGTTTTTGGGTTCGACTAATAGTGTTATTCTCCAATGTTTATATTATCTGTGCATTTAACTCAAGTTTTTACTTTAAACTTTTCGGTTTCCGATTGAGTGAGGAGGCAGGTAGCAATGTGTGTCACGCCCAAATAACGGGCTCCTTCACTCTTTTCTGAACCTAGTTCGATCTTGACTTTTGTGAGGATCACATCAATTTAACGAGTTTACTTTATTTTCCACAAGTAGGCATTTTTCCTACTGCACAGTAATTTCAATTAGTGTAATTTTTCTGTTCTATCTTTGAGTTTGTTTGATAGTTTTGTGGAGTGTCTTTCCCGACTCGATCGTGTTCTGGTGTTGCGGGAAGTGACGAGTTGGAAGACTTATACCTCCGACTGTGCCGCGATAAATTGTTCTAGAAGAACAATCGTGGTCGTCACTTCCGGGGCCTACATCTAGGCGAATTTCACAACCGAAACAAAATATTTATTTGAATATAGTCAGGATAACTGGTGTAAGATTCAGGGATTCAAGCTTGGATTGAAATGTCGATTAAGGCATTTAAATTTACGTACAATTAATTGGATTACCAAATCAACAAGGATTCAAGTAAGTGAAAACCATTGATGATAATTAAATTGCAGCTGTTATCGATTATAATTCGCACCCCTTTTTTCGGTCGATTAACGTAACCTGAAGTCAACGTGTTCTGATCTCTCCTTTCCGCACGCTGGCAGTAATGATTTCATGAACATTAGGGTTATGGTGTCGTTTGGAGTTCGTCTTTTAACTCTATTGAAAGTGATATAATTCGCCTCTAGATGTTTTTTTAGAGCTAACATCTTCCAATCTACAGGTTTTTAATTCCCTACTTCCTGATAATCCACGAAGTGTTTTACAATGCAACAGGTGTTTAACAACCCGGTTTCTGGGCTACTGCGTGCACATTGCCTTTAGCCAAAATCTTAATAGGATAAATAGATGCATGTTTAACATTCCTCTATATTTTCATTACTTCATGCAATATCTCTCTATACTTATGGTCTTTTTTGCATTGGTCGCTTGTGAATTCCGTTTAAGTGGACAAGCAATGTCGCCATTGTAGACTCTTCCGCCTTTTTTCTCATGAATCACGATTTCGGGTCGATTAAATCGGATATAGTGATCCGTTTTGATAATAGCATCCCATTATAAGATGTTATTTTTGTTTTCTAAAATTGGCACTGGAATGTATCTTTAGAAAGGCATCCATTCTGTTAAGAGTCCTAGGTTCAGGGAAATTTGTTGATGTTTAATGTCCGTCACACGAAGCTTTTTTTCGGCCGAATATTGAATGCCTCAAACGCCTCTTTGGTTTCTGGCCTGATAATTAATGCCTACTCTGAGGATTTATTTAAGGCCCTGTAACCAAAGTCTGCTTTACATATGGTATTATAAAGCGCAAAATGTCACCTATTGTAAAAATATTCTCAAAAATATATATCATTTGTGACTTACACCGTTTTTTGACATCTACAACGCCTCCACTTTTTATGTCGTTGTAGAACTACCTTTTAAATCGCTGAATTACTGTGGTTTATTAGGTGCTTCGTCATTCCGCCGCCAATTGTTCTGTTTAACCTTTCAAGGTCGGCGTTTGACCATTTGATTAGCTAAAATGAGTACGCAAAGACAGGCATGTCATAGGTGTGGAGTACCCACATCTTGTTTGCCGAATTGAGGGACCATTTTAGCTATTTTCTCGGTGACATTATCGTTTACATTCTATAGCCCTGTGGTCAATAATTCTCTTCTGATTAGATGGACCGTTCTGCATTTATCTTGTAGAAAATCCATGCGGATATCACTGAAAAATTGCTTCGTGACATCAATCACCTGCGTTCTCATTATCATGCATCCTCATGCATTATCATGCATCCTCATTATCATGTAGTCTATTTAAAGGATACCTGTTTTAATGCGGAGGCTACCGGATGACAGAGATGGTGCGATTCACTGTGCTGTGCACTCCGCCTGGCATCCGTGAGATGTATTTCCAGAACGTTGGGAAACGAGGAATAGCTCTGAGATATAACTCGGCGAAGGTGCCCAGATTTGGGGTACTGTATTGAGATTGATAGCCTGCCACGGAGAACCTTGCGGGCTCGCCCGCCCACATTATATTTGACTAATAATTATAGAATCATTTAATTTTGTACGATTTGAATAAAATTATGAAAATTCGTCATAAGGACAACCGCAGGATTTCGCTAGGAGCGGGTGCTAATCTGGAAAATTGCACCCGCTTCCAGTGAAATCGTGGTAAAATTTCAGCCGCAACCACTTCTCACGACCGTTAGATAG
>NC_046665.1:4355257-4364430 GCF_010883055.1 Belonocnema kinseyi | reverse complement strand
GAATTAAATGTGCATAACTATGGATAAATACAACAAAAGAAAACGTGGATATTTTTTTATTTCAGAATACTCTATCTGGTATTATGCAAAAAAGTATACTTGGACAACTTTTACCGGACGCAATGGTAAGCTACTTAGAAAATCATGGCCCTGAAAAATTCGCGCAGATATTTTTAGGAGATTATGATACGCCAGAGGCCATTTGGAATGCTGAAATGAGAAGATTGCTCATCGAGAAGATCGCAGCTCATATCGCTGACTTTTCTCCTAAATTGAGAAGTCATACTATGGCCCGGTACCAATATATTGCAATTCCTGCTATTAGGTATCCTCAGTTGGAAAAAGAATTATTTTGTCAAATATTTTACTTACGACACCTCAGCGATACTGATAAATTTCCACAGTGGCCAATTTTAGAACCAGTAGGTCCTCTTAAATCAGTATGGATCTGAATCATTAAAAATTATTTGCTATTTGCATGTAATTATCGCTTGGGTTTTCAGGTTAAGTTATTAAAGGATGTCCTAGATGCTTGGAAAAAAGAAGTTGAGAAGAAGCCGCCAATCATGACAGTTGATGAAGCTTACAAAGTACTTGGTTTACAAAATGTTAAACATCACAATGAAGCTGTAATTCGCAAGTCATATTACAGATTGGCGCAAATCTATCACCCTGACAAAAATGCACAGGGCAGAGTAAGTTTCATTACCTGCTTCTAAAAAATCTTTCAAAAAGCAGGGCAGACCGGGGCAAGATGAGCATAATTATCATTTTCAGTGAAATATTTGCAATCAATAGTAGTATTTTTTTTTATTTTAAAGTTTTTTGTACATAAAAATCTGCAACCTCGTCAAATCACAATTACAAATATGGAACTTGGTATAACGAAGGTTTAAGTATCTCTGAATTCGAGTCTATGGCCAATCTGTTGGGTATTTTTGTCTTCCGCCGTCAAAAATAAATTTTATAACTGTACAGGCCTATTTGAAATAATTTTCGAAATGCGGAAAAGGGTTTATTTTATGTTTTCGACATTGGTGCTTACGAATTGAAAGTCAGATGTTAAACAATGACCAATACAACAAAGCTTTCAAATAAAATCAGCCATTCTCTGATTCGCTTTGCGTCCGATATATTGGATTGGTAATTTTAATTTTGTAAACATGACTTCAGATTTATAATAAGAAACTCACTGATCCCTCGGGTACTGCATCTTATAAAGAGTTTATAAAATTTTTAATCTTTTCGTTCGTTATATTGTATCGGCCATTTTGAATTTAAAAAATATAATTCTTAGAATATTAGCAGCCATATTGGATTGGCCATTCTAATTTATTTTGACGCAGTTTCAATAATTTTGATTGTAATTTGACGAGGTTAAAGATTTTTGATGCTCATACATAATAGTGTTTTCACGATTAAATAATATAAATATTTAAAAATATAAATGCAATTAATGATCTTTATCAATAAACTTCTTTGTGAAAAATTGCTTCAGAATAAATTTAAAAGAAAAAATTTTAATTACACTATACATATATATAAACTGATTTTTCTAAAATTTGAAAAAGTAGTATTATTAGGTGTTACTTTTTGATCAGTGCAGTAATATATACGAAGATGTTGGTTTTTTGATCTACTAATCCTTAAGTTTATTTTACAAAAGCTTTTGCTCCACGACGTTAAACCTCTTCAGGACAAACAATTTTTCTTCTTCATTATTTATCTGATAAACATAGACTGACGTATCCTATATAACACACAAAAATTTTATAGATAATATAACCATCTCTTGATATTAAAAAAAATTAGTAGAATCTCGGGAAATCCCCGGTCTCTTTTATTTTTGATAAATACATAGCCTATAAATCAGATGCTGTTCTTCTGTCGGGAGGCTCAGATCTTCAAATCGCCCGCCTTCCTCCTCTACTGGCGCACTTATACAAAAAAGAACAGTATGAGTAACTTGTGCGGGGCCACCGATTGCTCATTCGTGCCGGTTCTGCACTGGTTTCGGTCGTGCGAACAACCCCTCAATCGTGGAAAGTCGGCGACTTCGCGCATTGTTGCTCAATATACTATTGTTCTTATCAATCATATATATTTAGATAAAATTTTCATTTTGTCATTTAATACCGTATGCTAATCTTATTAACGTTTTCCCTAACATTATTTCTTCGCTGCTTCTAGGACCAATTCGAAGCTGTTAATCAAGCTTATGAATTCCTATGTAGCCGAAGTTGCTGGACAACAGATGGTCCGAATCCCGACAACATTGTTCTAATATTGAGAACACAAAGTATTCTCTTTCATAGGTATAAGGACGAATTGAAACCTTATAAGTATGCTGGATACCCGCAAATCATAAAAACGATTAAATTCGAAACCGCCGATGAACAATTGTTCTCTAAATCTGTCCCGCTATTGGCTGCTGCTAGTGAACTTACATATCACACGCTTCACTGTTCTGCTTTAAATGCAGAAGAATTAAGAAGAGAAGGAGGATTGGGCGTTCTTTTAGAAGCTTACACAAGGTGCGTCTCAGTACTTAATAGGTCTAGCAAACCTGAAGATGTAGCAGTCCAAGTGTGTATGCATATTACAAAGTGTTTTTCCGTCGCTGGATCATTTAGAGGATGCAGAGATAAAATTACTGAATTGCCACAGCTTGTTAAAGATCTCTGTAGGATATTGCATTTTAAAGTAAGTTTCAATAATTATTATTCTTTGATAGGTTATTTCTAAGGTTTAACACAAAGTATGGTAGTTATATAATAAATGATTAAAAACTTCAGAGCAATTATATTAAGAACTAATTTAGAGCAACACTATTGCATGTCGCTGGACTTTTCATTGGAAAAATATATAAAAACAGCACAATAAATTTATATTTTACGAAAACTTGTAAATATACAAGTCTATCAAGAAAAAGTGTTTGATTCAAAGAAATGGTGCAGAATAATATCGCCGATGAAATATATCTTCAGTCTAAAAGAATGTTTTTTTTTGTATCTGAAAAAGAATAAATAAAGCGTAGAAATATTCATTTGTTATTGTAAAATATTCGTAATATGAGATGAATACTTCACAATAGAATAAACACAATAGACAAAATTTTTTAAATGATAGTCATTTTTTGAAATTTTTTTTTCCTAAAAAAGTCAATTCTTTCAAACCTCCCCCTCCCGTAAATTCTCTTCCCTACATCTCCAACATTCCCGTCCCCTCACTTCCCTTCCTTGGAAAAAGTACGACGGACAGACACCCGACCTAAACTATAAGGGTTTCTACCCGGGGCTACGAAACTCTAAAAAGTGAATGAGTCTTGAGCACGATCTATCGCTTAGCGTTAAACAGTCATTGAGTGTCGGTATAGCTCCTCTACTATACTTAAGAAACAAATTTTGGTTCAACATCGACAACAACTATCCACCCAATGGTCCTAAACTACAAAATATAACAGGGACAAAGAATTAAGTATAATCCCCAAGTGTGACCAAGTTAGGCATCATCCCTAGCCTGTTT
Organism: Belonocnema kinseyi; assembly: GCF_010883055.1. Lineage (NCBI taxonomy): Eukaryota > Metazoa > Arthropoda > Insecta > Hymenoptera > Cynipidae > Belonocnema > Belonocnema kinseyi. The sequence continues at coordinate 4,360,905 of NC_046665.1, read as the reverse complement.
GGTCTACTTCAGAATAAACACGCAACATAGTTGATGAAATATCAATTAATCCAAAGAACGATGTAATTCACTTAAAGAAATGAGAGATTCAGTTTAAGATTAAAATAATTGGTAAAAATAAACCATGCTTTAAAACAAACAAATAATCCAATGAGTTAAAAAAATATCTCCATTGTTTAAAAGATTCGAATGGTAGAAGTAACTTCAAAGAAATGTTTTAAGAAGATTTGGTGGAAAAACTTATTTATTTTCTACAAAGAAATGTTCCTTTAATTTACTAAGTTGTAAGTAGTATAATCTCGAGCCTAATCTATACCATATCGAGAACTAATTATTGTTGCTAACAATAATAATTGCTATAAAAAATAAAAGAATTTGAACATCAATCAATCAATCATAATAAACGGGAACGGAAGTCCTATACCTAATCTTATTCTCTCTCGCCCATTCTCTTTATCATCTCTAAATGCCTCACGATCTCACTCATGGTGAAATTTACCCCACACTAACATTTTTCCATTGTTATGTTTCATTACACACATGCTATTTCTTTCTACTCACACTCGCAGTCACAGAGTATCAAACAACCAAAACCAAAAACCGAATTCCTTTTATCCTTCGTTTTACCGATAAAACTCAGCTGAACTATCTGATATCACTGGCCAGCTTGTAGCTTGCTTAACCTTGTATGACAAAAGAAAAACATCACTTCTACTCCCTTAAAACATTTCAAAACTTATTTTGATAATTTTTAAAACATACTGACTCATCAATGCGCCTCTAATTCGCCCCTTCTTTCGTTCTTTCTCCTTTTTCTCTTTAAATGCAGGCTTATCACACACATAGTGCCCTGAAATAACACCTAACACCTGGTTTCTAAGCACGCCTTTTCCCCGCGCCAACACTTTTCCCGCGCTCTGCTTTTCACACCCGCTTTTAATCCAGACAATCTTCATCATCGTTCCTATCGCTATTACCTCTCCTTTAATTTTCTTCTACAGCCATATAGTTTGACTTCGTCCCGGCCCGTTTCTGTCCTCCTCTCCCTTCTCGAACAATCCTGGATTTCCTCGTCCCTTTCTATTAGATCCTTGCCATCCAAACACGCGAGCCTCTCAATCGTCCCTTGGCGCGTAGCAGATCTCCTTTGTTCTTCCATGTCGGCAGCTGAAGCAATATCTCGTTATCCTCCTTTCTCACTCGCAGCACTTTCCGATTCTTCTTGATTTGAGCTCCATCTTTTCTCTCTTTCTTTATTCTCCTGATTCTTCCACGTTATCACAGCCTTTCCAGGTTTAAGGAAACTAAGTAGGCTTACAGTCTACCTGTTTCATTTCTCCTCTGAACAGTCTTAATCCTCGAGTCAAGCTGCTCGACCTTTCTTTTCAGTTTCTTTAGCATTTCTTCAAACCTCCTCCTATGAGTCTCCCTTTCCGCACTCCTTTGCGCCCAGCCGATTCTTGTACTAGTTTTCCTCCTTTTGCTTTACTTGAGAAAAACATTTTTCTACGCCTTTTCAAATTCTTCACCAGTTGGTTCGCGCATTGCGTCCTTTCTTGACCTTCCTGAAACTCCATCTCTCCTTTTATCTCACATTATTTCATGAAAACTATCTAACCTTGCCCTGGCACCTCCCACGGGTCTATCTTATATCCTTCTTAAACCGAAATTGCTAATGAAAATGTAGAATTTACTATGATTAAAAATAATAAAATTTCAGAAGTATTTTTCCCTGATAATGACCCAATACAATGTTTTAGTAAAGCTTATGGCTGCGATACTCTTTAATAATGCCGTAATATCCGCATAATAATTGTGTAATGATAATAATAGGGATTACTCTTTACTCCGGTTTTTATGATTCTAAATAAGAAAGAGTTCCCCTATCGAATAAAAAAATCCCCATTTCTTCACGACAAAAAATTGAATTTTCAGAAGATCGAAGTTGCGAGGTTATTTTATTCGCATCGCTCTCGACTCTTGCACTCAAATTCTCACACGTCTTGTCTGTGCCATACCTCGGAGCTCTAATACGTTTGGTTCGGTTGATCACCACTGTATATGCGCGAATAAACAGTATTTCCTTATAGTTTTGCAGGCTATAATTTCTATCGTACATATTTGATCATTGTCGGCCGAAGTTAGCCATTGTTCTCATTCATATTTCTCGAGACTTCGTACAAATGCAGATCGCTAAACTGTGTAAGTATAAGGGGACTTTGATCTGCTTTTTCTCGTAAACTTTCTTTTTTGCCTTAAGGCTGGTTTCTTCGTTCCACGTTACATATGTACAGAGAAATAAATGGTCGAACAGGAAAGGCTGGCAGTAAAATTTGAAAGAAACCACTCTACGTTAATCATTCAGAATTTAAAAGAAAGATAAATTCCTCAAATCTTGTGTAAAATTAGAAATGCAATTATAAAATGACTTGAATACATAATGTTTATATAAATAAGATTAAAGATCATTTAAAATTCCAATACAAAATGCCAAATTTTAAACTTAAAAAAATTTTCTTTTTCAAATAATGATTTCAAATTTAGACCACTTTTTAAAAACTTGAGTTTTTGAATTAAATTGTACAAGTGAATTTTACTATGTGAGTCAGGTATAAAATTATTATTTTTCAGTATTATTTAGTTCTTCTGTAAATAGTACTGTTTTCAGAATCAAATCTATGTTATTTATACTAAGCGTGTTTTTTTCATTGCCGTCCTATTTGTTTTAAATCCGAAAAAAGAGAGAGAGTATAATAAATACATAACTGTGCCGGTACCAATGGAAATTTTTCTATGTACTTTTACCGGGGCTTCGGTGGTTCGGAACCCACCTTAAACTGTAGGTCCCCTCAGAAAAAGCTGATGCCTTACCAAGGATAAACGGGCTCCGTACGGGAGACCAAACTTGGGGGTCGAAGCGGATTTTAAGAAGACTCGAAAATGAGTTAGCGATCTCCTTGCGCTTGGAGGATCCGTACGGAGGCAAACACGCGGGATGGTTGCCGGACGCTTTCGAGTAATGGACATATACACATACGCTTACACAACACACCAGGGCAGTGCTTCGAATATGTGCGTCTAACAGATGACTTCAGAGGGATGCCCCCCCCCCCCCACCTTAGCCTGCTATGGAGGCTTGCGGAATGCATAGCTGGCGAGGCTCACTTTGTTTACCGGTGACAAGGAAAGGCGTCCTTAACTGTGCGATGGGTAGGCCTGGCACCTGAGAGGTATAATCTCAGAAGAACACTCGACGAAGATGGCCGTATTCGAAGTGCTGCCTTGAGATTAAACACGGGTGTGGCACAATAGGCTTTGTAGCTTAATCGCCAGGGGGTGCCCCCCCCCACCCACATTACAACTAACCAACCATTTAATATTAAATTAAAATAATTTTTAAATCAAGTAATATTTTGTTGTGTCAGTTAATTATTTATGTGATCGAATATAATTATTTAATTCTAAAATAAATTATTAACAGAATAAAATATAAATTTTTGCTGTTTGTCCAATCAAAATTATCTGAAAGAAAAATATTTTTTGTAAATAAAAATTTTTTGTGTACGAAAGAAACTGTTTGAATCTGAAAATAGCTTTTAGAAAACAATTTATGTTGTTTTGTAGCTCAGCGATTATTAATAATAAAGTAAATTAAATTGAATTTAAATTCCTTCAATTCATTATGAATATTGAAATATAAATGAATGGGTCAGTATACATCAGGAATATCAGGATCTGCAAGCATTTGTTCGATTTTAGGTAAACTTTGAGAATTTATAGTGTTATATAAGAGACATTTAGGGTCCGAAGGATTTTTGAACATTTTTTAAATTACGGGATTGACGCCATGTTGAATTTCGGCATCTCATATTTTTTTTGAAATATCGATTTTTCTGAAACCAGTGAATGAATTTTAATAAAAATTGTAGGTGTTATAGATGAAAGTATACTGAAAACATGTCCAAAAAATTTCGAATTTTTTTTTTGTCATAATGCTAATATATAAAGAAACTAATGAAAACTAAACTCATTTTTTCGTTATTTGCAGTGATTGGCTACTTAATATCCATAGTTTATGTATGAAATACGACAGATTACAAAATCTTATAATTATAATTAAGAGTCTTTGACACAATAAAAAACATGACAGCTAGGGTCTTTGTCAATACAATACTAGTTTATTTCACACAAGAAAATTAGTCACTTAATTTAAAAAAAATGATCGCAATGAGTATTTATTAACAAGAATTTTTTATGAACATCAATGTTCATAACTATTATGAACATTCAGAAAAAAAGTCGCCTCGAACCAAAAGTATCATTTTTAAGTACATTGAAGTTGATACTAGTAAGAAAGACATAGAAGATTTAACCAACCTAATTAATGAACAATTGAAAAAAAAAACCAAATAGATCCTATGCAGTCCAACTTCTCACTATGGTACCAAAGGTTTGGGGAATTCGAAAAATAACATCTGAGTTTAGAGTGCTGTACAGTTTAGCTGGTAAAGTTGTACAATTGCCCACAAAAACTGGTATTGGATCATCCCTAAACCTTAGGCTCCAAACAAAAGTTTCCGAACTTGAAAATTAACTTTTCAAAGTTTGCCAAAATGCGACCTAAGGTATGTGCTTTGAGGCGGACTGCGCCCTTCTCTTCTGATACAAAATTTTCATAATATAATACAGTATCAAGCTTGCACACGAATTATCTTGTATTTTGTTTATTTTATTTAGTACAATTATTTCGGTATTATAAAATAATTTTGTAATTATTAGGCTGTTAATTCGCTATTGCAATATATGTAAAAAGGATCATTATTATTCTACAAAGATACGTGTTTGTTAAATTTTGTTAGCAATTGCCGTTTATGAACAATTATTTTCATATACTTTTGTGCAATAATTCTAATCATGATTATTACTTATATATTATGTGGGTGCGATTTCATGTCAAATCATGTGAAGAACTTAAGCTATTGTTTGTAATTTTTATGAAAATTGTAGTATTTGTTCTTGTAGGTGTTAAAAGAAAAACCCTGACATGGTTTTTGAATAATTTACAAAAATGACAGGATACTCAAAATTGAAAAATTTGGCCCTTTTTCTTTGAACTTTCAGAACTTTTTTGATTTTAATACTATTAAGATGTATTTTTTTAATATTCGCCATATTGTGCAGTTCTGAACAAAAATTTCTTGAAACAAAAAATGTCAAAACCTTTTTGAATTTTTCAAAAACGAATGTTTAAACTGAATTTCTGAAAAAATACCCAATTAAAAAAAATGTATAGATAGCTTATACTATCCTCTAAATAATTTAATTTACAAATTCATTTTTGAAAAATTCAAGAAGGTTTTGACATTTTTTGTTTCAAGAAATTTTTGTTCAGTACTGCACCATATTACGAATGTTCAAAAAAATAAACCTTAATAGTACTAAAACCACAAAAGTTATGAAAGTTTAAAGAAAAAGACCAAATTTTTCAATTTTGAGTATCCTGTCATTTCTGGGAATTATTCAAAAATCAAGTTAGAGTTTTTCTATCAACACCTACAAGAACAAATACTACAATTTTCATAAAAATTACAAACAGTAGCTTAAGTTCTTCACATGATTTGACATGAAATTGCACCCATATAATATAT
>NC_046665.1:4352774-4355157 GCF_010883055.1 Belonocnema kinseyi | reverse complement strand
TTATATTATAATACCGAAATAAGTGTACTATATTAAATAAACAAAATACAAGATAATTCATGTGCAAGCTTGATACTGTATTATATTATGAAAATTTTGTATGAGAAGAGAAGGGCGCAGTCCGCCTCAAAGCTTTGAGACGGCCCTGCTGAGCGAGCAGCAGCTGTGGGAAAATCTGGACAAAACGGCTGTCTGCCGCTGAGAAATATGACGGACCTTTTTTTTCTACACTTTTTTCTACGCCTGTGCCACGCGCCTCGCCTCATTAAACTCCGAATTATTCTGAGCGACTTTAATCGCGAAATTAAAATTTTTATTCAGTTTTGTAGTCGAAATATAAATCAGGGTACATTACTACACATTTTAAGCCATTAAACAGCGTGATAGCTCTATTCAATCCCTAAATAAAAACGTTCAACAAAAATCCTGGCAAAACTGACATTTTTTAATATTTTAAAATTTTAAGGTCTCTACTGGATTCTGAACATGTTGTAGGACACTCCAGAATTTTGTCAAATTTTTTCGAAAATATTCTTAGCTCTAGGGTCATGTGAAAGTTAACGTGTAAACAACAATGGGCCTCGCGATCGCATTTTTACTTGTATTTTGCTAATTAGCTCGGAACGAAATTTTTTAATGCAAATTAGAGAAACACCATTTCATTAAGAAAACTTAGCGGATTCGTGTGGTTCATATTCGAACCTCTTCACATTTTTTCTGCGGAGTTATTGCCTTCTAAAGTGAGGGGTCTTGATTTTTTGCGGCGATATTAGAAGTTTGTACAATACCTTCAGCTTCCTTAGTAATAATTGCCTGAGGCCCTCGACCATTATGGAGGATTTATATGGTTCTTTATTTAATAACAATATTATGGCAGAAGATCTAGGCTTACTTGCACATTCTTATAACTTTTAAATTGTAGATTATTAAAATGAGACTACTAATCTTCATACTCTTTTGTGAATCATTCTCTAATTTTACAAAACCAGCATTTTTATTTTGTAACTGTGGCCCATTAATTATTAAGCAGTTTCCTGGTTTCTCATCTTCTAAACCAAATTAATTATATTTCCTTTACACAAATTCCAGGATCCATCCTTCATTCTCCACATTCTTTGCGTATACCTGACTTCAAAGTCAAAGATCTTTGAAAAATCGTGACTCATGATAAGCTTGCAGTCGAAAGTTGGAGCGAAGCGAATTGGTATCCAAATCCTATTATAATCTGTACAAAAGTATCCACTGTACCTAACATTTCCTTTGTTGTTCCACTAAGATAAACAACTCCTGAGGATGGATTTCTTGGCAAACTATCAATCAGCGCACTGTTGTGCGTCTATAAATGTAGTATAATTTTACTTTTCACATTTAAGTACATCAGAATTTTTCGTAGCATCATCCGCCTATGCATCGTAGTATATGCATACTAGATTAATCTATGCATCGTCCATCTATGCATCTGATATTGCTGTAAAATTCCTTTGCGCAATTTAAAGTTACGTAACTTTATAATTGCAATTATATAGTTATTTGCGATATTTCTAATTTGGCGCTCTGAGCGCGGAAAAAGACTAATTGAAAGTGAGTAGGTTCTGAGTTTCAAAGAAATTAATTCCTTCAGTTAATTATCTCTCATTACCAAGAACAGTATCTTAATATCAATCAAATGGAGCTAAAAGAAATTATTTCTTCAAATCAGTACATGAGTTTGTTTTCTTTAAATAATATTCAATAAAATTAAGTAAACACTGGACAGTTTCCGTGGCTCAAAGAAAACACAAGAGTGGGTTTTTTTTGCTTCTCATGTTTTTATAATAATTTTTTCGTTTTTCTAATGCTTTGCAGTCCTCGGTTGCAAAGTAGAAATACGTATGATTAGACATTTAACTCATGTGATGTGTAAAACTTCAAAAAAAATCGAAACAAAATACAGTAGGTAATTCGTTTTGTCTATGAAAAAAATCTCCTGGGGTCCAAGTTTTAAAATCTCCCAAAATGGCAGTTTTGAGGTACTAAGATTGCTCAAGTTTTCAAATTTCATAAGGTCATATTTTTATTCAGAAAAAAAACCTCCATACACATCTACGCGAAAAAGACGACTTTTTTCGTCTGAAAATAGTGAGAAAAATGAGCGATTTCTCAATCGTTGACGTGAGTTTTGAAAAATAGCATGTTTTTCTCACTAGTGAGGAAAAGTTTCCTAACAAGCGCGAAAAAGTACGCCGAACAGTGGGAGAAAATGATGCTCTGTCGTGAATGTGATTCAATAAGCCGTCACGTGGCGCCTTTTACAATTAATATGGACGCTTTCCAACATCGTCAATGTATATCCAGGACTCGTCTTCGTGTTGCTATCTCGTGCTTATTTGTTCGTAATTTTCTG
>NC_046665.1:4351169-4352764 GCF_010883055.1 Belonocnema kinseyi | reverse complement strand
CGGATAAGGCAGCACAATCTCTGAGAACGTTATGCTCACATAATTTATTGAGATGCCGGAAAAATGAAACTGTCAACAATGTAGTCAGGCTATTCAATGTTTCAGACTAAAATAAATCTTAAAGCGAATGTGGATATAAGTTCTTATCGCAAATTGACAGGTTACTTGAAAAAACAATCTAAGGATTTCGCAGCAAACAATTAAAAATGTTCTCCGACGAAAATGTCTAGGAATTTCTAATGGAAGCCCCAGATAATAAATATTTGGCAGCAAAAGTAAGCATTAAATATATTTTTCTGCCAGTAAGATTATTTTAAATCATTTAAAAATACAAAAACCAATGAAAATTAGAATTTTTGATTTATAATAGCATTTTTGATGTTCAAAAGAAGTTTTAAAAGTTATAGTTCTGACTCAGGAGTAAAAAAACATGGAGATTTGATGAGAACCGATGAATAAAAATTCCACATAAAACTAATACCTTCTCAATATAATGAAAATGAAAACCATTTTTTCTGCAGCTAACTTTTTTACATTCAAGATCTAATAAGAAGGTATTAATATTATGTAAAATTTAACATCGCTGCAGTTTTCATCAAATATCCGTGAACTGCGAAAGAATGATGGTTTTGTAAATCTACTTTGGGTAAAATAGGCCAAAAATGTATCGGGTACACAGTTTGAGCCCAGGAATTGAGGTTTTCTTTAATCGAGCTACTTTTATCTGAGCTGTGTCGAGAGGCACGCGAGTTAGTTTCGAAGCTGATGTGACACGAAGGTACACCACGGACAGAGCTAGCAGGTGTAGATCCTAACCAGCATGAAATGCTAGATTATAAAGATCGTTTAAATCATTTCTGAACCTCACCCAATTAGCAAAATACTCAACTAGAAGTTATTCATTCCAACCTACCTTGACAGTTCACAGACTCGGTATGAACATCTTAGCCATCAACGATAACCGGTGGTAGCCATTTCAGTAGGTCGAATATGTGAGATATCTGCTAGAATACCGTTTGATTCATGATACGACTCATCTCCGACGACAAGTCGACCTCAAAACGTAGGCAATCAGAATATGGTAGTCATAAAATGTCAAGGGCATGGAAAGATGGATTGTAGTAGATGTTCTATGTTGCTTGCAGCAACAGGTCCACCTATCTCTGCTTTTTTGAGCTTTGCTGAGGTAATTAGCTCCTGAGAGTGCGTCATCGATATAATCTCTTTCCTAAAAATTTCAGTAGTGAGGGGGTATTCATCGCCCTCATAATCCGCTAACTGAAGCAGAGAACATATAATAGATACGTATATAGATATCAAAAGATACGGCTAATGTGTAAAACCGAATGTGACGGTTTTCAGGTAATAATCTCGAACCTCCCGTTCTCTCTCCTGTTCCTAACAATCTGCGAATATACCTTTCGACTACCAAGCATGTCTTACGCTATAGAGAAACCCATTTGAGTCTCTTTGTAAAGCAAATTAAGCATCTTATTCTTTTACAGTCTGTCAAGTTAAAGCGTGGGTGGCTTTACTCGCAGTCGGTAAGGTGTATCGACATGATTTTGGTGTCAAAATATTAAGAAGAGCTCCCT
>NC_046665.1:4349195-4351069 GCF_010883055.1 Belonocnema kinseyi | reverse complement strand
GAGGGAGCTCTTCTTAATATTTTGACACCAAAATCATGTCGATACACCTTACCGACTGCGAGTAAAGCCACCCACGCTTTAACTTGACAGACTGTACGTCTGGCCTCTTAACTAAGCCCGATAAAATTAAAATCACTGGCCCGATTGACACCATAGTACTTGAATAATTTCTTTAGTTTTAAGTATTTATTATTTTAGAGTTATAAATATTCATGTAGAATGCTACATTCTTTATTTTATCGGTTCGAAAGGTTTAACTTTGCGATTAAGATTGAAATGGTTGTCAATTTTTAAACGTTAAAAATTTCCTTCAAATAATTGAAATTTGAAGGGGTTTGAGTTTAAAAGAATTTTCATATTTAATACTTGAATACTTCGTAAAAACGATTTTGGAAATATTGAAAAAATTATACATTGATCTCGTTATGTCGCATACGGAATTTTCTTAAAGATGGCCCATCTGCAGTGAACTACATCAAGATTCTGGTTGTGTCACTGTCACTCCGACTGTGAGGCTAGAAAACATGTTTACGTTTTGAAACTCTGTACTACTCGACTAACGCGCCGTTTCGCGCGGTGGCAGGGTCGCGAAACTTGTTGGCTTACGTAAGGAAACATCCCCCACCACGAGAGCTCCCGAACCTGTATATACGAAAGTGCCTATGACCCTTATAAAAAGTTTAGTTTTTAAATAGACACTCGGTTGGCTCATTATTGTATTTCTTTCACTGCCAAGAACAGTGAATATTGTTCACTTTTTTAAGTTCTTTGACGTATATTTATTTCGGAATATTAAACACTTTTTGTATTTTTACTGTAATATACAATTAAATTTATGTATCTAATAATATTATCAAACAATTTGTTTTATGATCGCTATATAATTGCAATAATATTGTTTTGTTTGTAGCATTTGACGAAAATGTGTACAGTGGCTACGGATTGTATTTCCTCTCTGGCTATAGATAACATTCTTCAAATGCATTTGTTGCAATCTGGCGCTTTGTGGCATCTGCTTCTCTTTATGTTTAATTACGATTATACTTTGGAAGAAGGTGGGGTGGCAAGGAATCAAGATGATAATCGACAGGAAATTTCGAATAATTTAGCAAAGTTAGCAGTAAAAGCTTGTGCCAGATTGGGTGGATATATGAAGGGTGAGAATGAAACACCTGTCAATCCCGTGATAGTGGCGGCACTGGAAAATTTACTGACGCCTTACTTATCGAGACAGTTGGCTGACGACAAGCCTGAAATGATACTGAAGACTTTAAATTCAAATTGTTATAACCCATATTTAATTTGGGACAACACCACTAGGGTTGAATTGATCGAATATCTAGAATCCAAGCGTCAACACAAGATAAGTGAAATTTCCAACTTTGAGCATGACTTTAGTGACTTTTCCTATACAGCTCACAAAGGTGAATTGGTCATTGGCGAGGTATTTATCAAGATTTATAATGAGCAACCTACATTTCCAATAAAGGTTAGTATTTTACTAGTTTTAAGATTTTTATACACATATAAACACACACATACATGTGTGTGGAGGTTTGTGGGTGTGTGTCTGTTTATTAGGGTGGCCCAAAAATATAAATTTTGGAATTTTCGACCCGCGCCATTGCCCAGACTCTGCCATTCAACTCAGTAACTTATCCTATTGAAGAGTGGTGCCCTTTGCGCACGGGCGCTTTCCTTTGTGCAGAGTTAATATTACCTGATAACTATTTTTCTTCTCAGTACGCGTTAGTTACCAACTTAGATTCGTCAGTGGATAACACAGGCCGACAAAATTTGACAAAGGTCCGGAACCAGAGACCAGACCTAGTATACCCGAAGGTTTTTGCTGCGCTGAATCCGAATCCGACCTC
>NC_046665.1:4342224-4349095 GCF_010883055.1 Belonocnema kinseyi | reverse complement strand
CATTTTGAAGGTAAAGAGTAGTTCTTTACGATGCCATTGTCAGTTTGTGAAAAAAAATTTTTTCGCGATGTTACGGGGCCTCGAACACATCAAAATAACGGGGTTTTGACCCTTTTAGGTTAGATTTTCACAATTATTTTAATATTGAAATGAAAGTCCATATTTCATATTTGCAAAAGAGAAACAAAAAATAGTCATTCAGTTCGATGCTAAAAATTATTTTCGAATGTTTATAAACAATTAAACATTCTGGATAAAATAGAATATTTTAGTTTTGAATGTCTTATAATATAGCAAAATAATTCTGCTCTTCACATTTTGCTATCACACTATCGTTTTTGAACTTGCTCACACTTTGAAAGAGATGAATAAAATGAAATTATAGGAAGAAACTTAAAATATATCCTAATTATTATTTAAGCTTCGATTTCAGAGCATTTTTTCAATTTTTCAATAATTTGGACAAAGGTAAGATAACTTCGAATTATTTTGAAATTCTTTTTTCAAAGATCTAGACATTAAAAAAATGGACACAAATTTGAAAATATTTCAACAAAATTTTAACAAAATGTAGATTTTTGAAGATTTTTAGATTACAATTTTTAGCCTTTTGAAGATTTTTAAAGATTTTTGGATACTAAATTTTTTTGTTACTATTCCATGGAAAATTTAATATGATTTTTTAGTTTTGCAGGATTATAAAATTGTTGAAAGACCTCGAATAAGTTTTTGAATATTTCCAAAAAAAGTTTTGAGAGAAAATATTATATCAAAGGCTTGCTACGAGCCTACAAATGTTTTCAATTTTATGCAACTTTCGAGATGCCTCAAATTTTTTTAGAATTTAATTGATGTATTAAAATTTGACCAATTTTATCTCTACTGAGAAGAGGACAAGTTTATAAAAGGGCACACAACGTACTAAGAAACAGTTTATTTCAAAATTAAAAAATAACTTAATCTTCATAGTGGATAAACTTTTGTGTATTTTTTTTCAGAAAAAAAAATAATTGAGCGAGCGCATCGCTTATCAATTTCATATGGACTTTAACAGAGAAGAACCTCTATTTTTCTCCAAGTGTGAGTTATTCATATAAATTATTTTCATAAAATAATTAAATTTAGGAAGCTCAATATTCAGGATATAATAAGCAGCCCCCACTGACAACAGTTGTTCTTCATAGATTCAAGAATTGATCATTTAAAAATGGATAATTAGCATAAACATCTTAAACTAAGCAATGAAATGGTTATACCCAATGTTATACCAGTAATACCATTATTTCCCGCAGGGAAATAAAAGAAATAGATATTTTTGACCCTAATATTGAAAAATAAATTTAAAAAAAATTTATGTGAATTTTCATTAGAATACTTTTATCATCCAGTATTATTATTCCCTTAATTAATTTATTATTATTTAAGCAATGATAATAAATTATATTAATCTATTAGATATTAAAACATAAAATATTTTTAAAAAATAAATACGTTTTTCAAAAATAAATTTAGTTAAAAAATAATTTTAAAAATTAAATTTCAGAAGAAGAAATAGATTCAAAAATATAATTTAAACAAATGATAGAATTTGAAAAATGATAAAATTGCTAAAAAAAAGTAATTAATTAAAAATGAAAATTGTATAAAAACTGGAATTGGTTACAAAAATGAAATTAAAAGACTAAAATTTTTTTTAAATTACAAAATTTGAACAAAATAATTGTTGAAATAAAAGTAATAGATATTTGGACCCTAAAATTGAATATTTAATTTGAAACAAATTTATGTAAATTATAATTAGAATACTTCTATCATCGAGTATTAGTATTTTCTTAATTAATTAATTATTGTTAAAACAATGATAATAAATGATATTAATCTATCAGATATTAAAATGCAGAGTCAGCTTGCAGTTTGAAAGACATGCGCTCGTTGAATTATTATGTTAAAAATATGAAAAAATACTTTTTTTCTGAAAAAAAACACTGAAAAAACCATCCTTTTGTTGTTCATTTCGATGATCATTTATTTTAATTTAAGGAGATTTGTTCTCTCTACTTTTTGAAAATGATATTGCGCAAGCGATCACCTTTGGCCCTGACGGGCAAATGTACTCTTTTTCGGCGTTTTCCATCTCGTTGGCCAATGTCTCGGTCGATATGGCGGCGATTTCACGTCTTATGTTGGCTTTCCATTAAGCTAGAATCCTTAGCTTATTGGTGTACACCTTGGACTTCAAATAACCTCACAAATAAAACGTAAAGTTAAATCTGTGGATTTGGGTGGCCAGTCAGTAACAAATGCTTCTACTTTAATAAAAGTAAATGAAAGTGTGTGTAAGAAAATTGAGAAAAAGGGAAGTGGAGAAGGAGGAGTATAGCAGGAAAGAAAGAACATGAGAACGTGCTGGAAAGAAAAAGACAAAGGGGAAAGTAGGAATATAAATCAGAAGTAGAATAAGCGATCAAAGAAGGTAGGTTGTGGGATGTGATATATAGGGATAAAGGAGAAAGGAAGGGTGGTAATAAAGAATTATAAATGGAGGAATGGACGGATTATTTGAAGGGTCTATTAGGGGGAGAGAAAAATAAGATCAAAGGGGAAAAGAAAAGGATAGTCCAAGGAGAAATGGAGAAAGGGAACGAAATAAGAAGAGAAGAAGTGGATGAGGCAATAAATAGGCTAAAAAGAAACAAGGTGACAGGAAAGTATGTGATGAAGAACGAATCGATGAAGTATGGAGGAGAATGGACTAGAGACGGCATGTGAAAGATCTGCACCAAGGTCTGGAAAGGGGAAGGGTGGCCGGAAGAGTGGATGACAGGACTGGTGGTACCTCTTGTCAAAAAAATGTGAACGAAAGAAGGTAGAGAAATACAGAGGGCTCACTGTCATGCCAATCAGCTATAATATATATATATATATATATATATATATATACACGAGGGGTGTGCAAAAAGTAAGTTTCCCTAGTCTGCCGTTTTTCCCTAGCGCCATCTAGCGAGCTGGGACCGAACATAGTTTTAGTTTAGGATATACCGATAAGAGCGGAACCGGTCTTAGCTGCCGGAAAAATGTTTTTCGTCAGTACCGGCTCGGAAACCATGGAGCTACCTGTGGAAAACATGTCCACTTGTGAGTTGCGTGCAGTTATTCGCTTCTTAACTGCAAAAGGGCTTAATTGCAACGAAATTCACACTGAATTAGTGCATATTTATGGTCACAAATGCATGAGTGTGCAGATCGTTACTGTGAAGTGCTAAATAAACTTAAAAGTGCCATTAAACGAAAGCGTCCTGGAAAATTATGGAGAAAAGTGTTGCTTTTTAACCGCAATGCACGGCCTCATTCAGCAAAAAAAAACACAAACCTTACTGGGAAAATTCAAATGGAAAATTTTTGATCACCCATCCTACTCTCCAGATATCGCACCAAGTGAGTTCTTTTTCCTAAGTTAAAGGAAAGTTTGGGTGGCCATCACTTCAATTCAAATGATGAAGTGAAAGACTTTGTTAATTTATTCTTTAAAAAACAGGCAATGGATTTTTATAAACAAGGTTTGTCAAAGCTTGAGAATAGGTATAGAAAATCTATTCAAGTCCAAGGGGACTTTGTAGAAAAATAGTTTATAAGTCAAACAATAAATACATTTGTTACTTTAACCTAAAAATTGTGTTTTGCTTTTTTCCCGGAGCAGGGAAACTTACTTTTTGAACACCCCTCGTATATATCAGACGGGATTGAGAAAAGAGATGGGAATTATAGACAACATCTAGGTACTTATATACTTAGTTAACAGAAATTTGGGGAGAAAAAAGCGAAACTATTCGCATTGTTCGTCGATTTCAAAGCAGCGTTTGACTCAGTGAACAGAAAAGTGCTATGGCATGCAATGAAAGAGAGGTTTGTAGAGGAAAAGTTGGTGGAGAGGATAAAAGAAATATTTACTGAAGTCAGGATTAGCGTCAAAGTAGGAAAGAAAAAAGGGCAGATTTTCTGGAGAGAAGGAGGTCTAAGGCAAGGATGCCCTTTGAGTCCGTTACTATTTAATATGGTGCTGGTAGACTTAAAGGGGAAGCCAAAGGAGCAAGAGAAAGGAGGAACGGGTTTGGCAAATTTACTGGATTAGGATGCACACTTTTTTTAATTTTGCAGAAAAGGTAAAGCCAATAAGGGTGAGTGGCTGCAGAAAGGGTAGAAGAAGAAGCTTAATTGAAAGAAAGAAGGTTTTCAGCCTTACGCATACGCGGACGATAGATTTCTGTTAGCAGATGATGAGAAGGGGATGAACTTAATGATGAGAATCTTCGAAGAGTATGTGGGAGCAAAAGATTTGACGGTGAACGTAGATCAGGGAAAGGTGATGTGCTTCAGAAATAGAAAAAGCAAAATAAATTACGTCTGGAAGATGAACGGACAAAAATTGGAAGTTGTGGAGGAGTTCTGTTACCTAGGTTTTTTGTTTGAGGCAGAAGGGGAAAACGAGCTGCAGGTGAGGAAAAGAATTGAATGTACAAGAAAAGTGATCGGCCAAGTATGAGGTATAGGAAATAGAAGGTTCAAGCACGATTGGAGAATGAGGGTCTGTTTTTTTGATGTGTTGGTTCGGGCGATGTTGTATTATGGAGTGGGGATCTGAGGTTGGAAGGAACATAAGAAAGTAGAGAGTATACGTGATCTATTTCTCAGGTGGGTAATGGGGGTTAGCTGGAGTTGTCCAGGATACATGTTAAGGGAAGAATTAGGGAAGGAAAAAATGTTTACTATACATATTAAGACAGCCTGGAAGTTTGAAGAAAAGCTAAGAAGGGGAGAGGGATGCAGAATAACACAGTCATGTTTGGGGGAAATTCAGAACAATGAAGCGAGAGTTAATTTGGAAAATTCAGAATGGGAGGAATAAAGGAGAAAAATGAGAAGGGTTTGTAATATACGAGAAGGGGTTATGGAACGGCAGGACATCGAGTAAGAGCTATTAATAAAAGAACAAGAAGATAGATGGACAGCGATTATAGAGTCGAGGTACAATAGAAGGTATATGATGGTCAAGGGTTGAAGGAACCAGAATATCTGCCAAGAATTAAAAAGGGAAGAAAAATGGAGTATGGTTGTACATTGAATTAATTTAATTTGAATTCCTCAATCTTTTGAATTCGAGAGAATTACCTCCATTACTTAGAATTAATTTGTGATGTTTTAAATTCTGTTGAATATCTTTGAATTCTCTTGAATAAAGCAGGAAACATGTACATTTATTTATAATTTTCTGAATTCTTGTGAAAACGTCTGATTTTTTCCCTCTATTTCCAAACAAATCAACTTTGGTCAACGGTGAACTACCACTGAACTAGGATGCACTCGTTTCTTTAACTCTGCAGAATTCTAAGAAATCAAAAGAATTTCCAGAATTCGAATGAATTCAAGGAATTCACAACAATTCAAAGCGAATTCTAAAGATTTTAGAAGAATTCAATTTTTTTTAATCATAGAATTTTAATTGAATTCAACGATTTCTGCAGAATTTGCAGAATTAATCAAAAAGATAGCGTTTTAATTCAGTAGCAGTTTACCCGTCGACCAAAGCTGCTAAACTTTGAAATAGTTAAAAAGATCTTCATGCTTTTACAAGAATTCAGCGAATTCCAAAAATTTAATTGAATTCTTAATTAATCAGAGGGGTCAATGATTATTTAGAATAATGTAAAAATTATCTAGGCCATATTTTATAGCCAATATACAAAAGAAAACGCGCGATAAAAGATACTGTCTTTCGGGATTGCATGCATACTTGCAACTAACATTATACGTACATACAATTTCAATATGTCGTTTCTTCTAATGGCGGATAAAAAAAAATTCTAGCCGACAAGTTCCAAAAAATGTTTGGTTCTGTTGCGTGTTTTTGGTGGTTGCGTATTTTTGGTATCCTGGACAACTCCAGCATTACTAACCTCAGAAATTGATCATGTATGGTCTCTACTTTCTTATGTTCCTTCCAACCTCAGATCTCCACTCCATAATACAACATCGCCCAAACCAACACATCAAACAACCAGACCCTCATTCTCTAATCGTGCTTGAACCTTCTCTTTCCTATACCTCATACTTGGCCCATCACTTCCCTTGTACATTCAATTCTTTTCCTCACCTGCAGTTCGTTTCCTCCTTCTGCCTCAAACAAAAAACCTAGGTAACAGAACTCTTCCACAACTTCCAATTTTTGTCCGTTCATCTTCCAGACGTAATTTATTTTGCTTTTTCTATTTGTGAAGCACATCACCTTTCCCTGATCTACGTTCACCGTCAAATCTTTTGCTCCCATGTACTCTTAGAAGATTCTCATCATTAAGTTCATCCCCTTCTCATCATCTACTAACAGAAATATATCGTCCGCGTATGCGTAAGAGTATAATTGTCTGAAAACCTTCTTCCTTTCAATTAATCTCCTTCTTCTTCACCTTTCTTCCTTTACACTCGATGTCCGCACTCTCTGCCCTTTCTGCATCCACTCACCCTCATTGCCTTTACCTTTTCTGCAAAATTAAAAAAAGTATGCATCCTAATCCAGTGAATTTGCCGAACCTGTTCCTCCTGGCCTTAGACCTCTTCCTCTCCAGAAAACCTGCCCTCTTTTCTTTCCTACTTTGACGCTAATCCTGGTTTCAGTAAATATTTCTTTTACCCTCTCCACCAACTTTTCCTCTACAAACCTTTCTTTCATTGCATGCTATAGCACTTTTCTGTTCACTGAGTCAAACGCTGCTTTGAAATCGATGAACAATGCGAATAGTTTATCTTTCTTTCTCCCCAAATTTCTGTTTACTAAGTATGTGAGTACCTAGATGTTGTCTATAATTCCCATCCCTTTTCT
>NC_046665.1:4341690-4342124 GCF_010883055.1 Belonocnema kinseyi | reverse complement strand
CCCTTAACTACTAAGTTATTTTTGCTCTTTTCTTTTTCTTCTCCTTCTAATCTTCTTTCAATCTCACTCAGTCTTTTCTTCGATCTTTCATTTTCACTTTGCACTTTCTTTTCATTCCCTTGAACTATTTCCTCATTCTCTGTTTTTTCCTATATGCTCATTCCTAATTTCTAAATTGCTTACACGTTCTTTTAACAGTTTTATCTTTCTAGTTCTCTGTTCTTTAACCTCTCTCTGACCATTCTCAATGCTTACCAGCTTACCCCAAACCTTGTCTCTCTCCTCCTTCCAGCGGTAATCCTATTCTTTCCATTTTTCTCTTTCCTTTTTCACATCACCCCTTACGTCGTTTTCCTGCTTATTCATGTCCCTATTCATATCATCCAATTTATCTTTTGTTTTCTCTCTAAACCCCTTTATGAGAACTTTTCAAA
>NC_046665.1:4339092-4341680 GCF_010883055.1 Belonocnema kinseyi | reverse complement strand
CCCCCTATCTCTTTTTAGTGTTTTCCGTTCAATTATAACTGTCTTGTTATCTTTGTCCCTTTCGACATTATCGTGCCCTGCCTCTCTTTTCCTTTTATCATCCCCTTCACTGCTAGTCGCGCTTGCCTTTTTTTACCATTCGTGCAGACTTCTATTCGTTCCCGCGTTGCGTGGATTGTTGATTCGCTGTAAATTTAAGGGTCGTCCGCATTGCTTGCCCTTGGCTGAGTCCGCTATCAACCTCTCCCTTGTCGAATTATCGAATCTTTCCTCACCGCTGCTGTCACTGCGATAAACGTCACCCTTCCCCCCACTGCGCACGCTTTTAGCAACGTCAGCTGCTGTTGCCACTATGGCTGGCTGTTCTATGCGATTGTCCAGCAAATTTTGCCTTGTGGCGCCCGTTTGCGGACTTCGCATCGTCTGCATCCTACCTTACCCAAAGCTCCGTGACGTTTCCCGCCTCAATCACCTGCCTCTTGCCCCCTTTACCTAGCAACTATTTTTCCTACTCCTAACTTCAAAACTTTGCACGCTCCAAATTTTCACTTCAAACCACTCACTTTCACGCTTTACATCGTTGCCTTCACTCACCTTCTTCCTTTACACTCGATCTCCGCACTCTCTGCCCTTTCTGCATCCACTTACCCTCATTCCCTTCACCATTTCTGGAAAATTAAAAAAAAGTGTGCATTCTAATCCAGTAGCAGTTCACCCTTTGTTTTAAGTTGCTGAATTTAGATCGATCATAGATGAAATACACATCAGGAAATGCAGATGCATTTTGTGCATTTCAGCTGGTTCATTTAAATGAACATTATTGGAAAACCGTTACCTCTAGACCTTATCCCAAGACTGGGATTGGTCAGCCTAACAAGAATGTTAACTTATAAAATATTTAGGGATTTTTTTGCATTTTAGAAAATGTTTTCTCTTAACCTCATCCTAAAATTTGGTTTAGTCAACCAATAAAATAAATTAGAGACTCGTTGGTTATAGAATTGTATCAGAAATAAATCTAGACAAGATATTTTAGGCCACAATTGTTATTCCAATTTTTTTAGAAATTATTCTATTTTCGAAAAATGCTATCTCTGGATCTGATTTCCAAACTGGCATTTAATCAGCCTCGATAATTAATTCTAATTCATTTTGATGGTATTTGTTTGTCAAAAAGACATCTTGAAGAAATTTAACTTGCCTGAATGTTAATTAATAACATATTTAGGGCTTTTTTTTGTATTTAAGACAATGTTTTCTCTTGACCTCATCCTAAAATTTGGTTTGATCAACCACTAAAATAAATTAGAGACTCTTTGTTGATAGAATTGTATAGGAAATAAATGTAGACAAGATATTTTAGGTCAGAATTGTTATTCCAATTTTTTTAGAAATTATTCTATTTTCGAAATTGCTATCTCTTAATCTGATTTCCAAACTGGCATTCAATCAGCCTCGAAAACTCAACATGAAACTCGATTATCTTCGTCAATTCTCTGTCCTCCATCAGCAATTCTTTTTGAATCAAAGCATAAAATGGCGAAACAAAGACTCTTTTCAATTTTTTTCTTGTACGCCTTAATTCTGTACAGGGGTATCTTACAAGATTAGACATTTTGAGTCTGTTAGTACTCTTTTTTTCTTGGAAATAATTGTCAAAATAGTGCTTATGAACTTTCGGAACTTCGCTCGCAAGTTTGAGCGCGCCTAGAGGGCGTGGCTGTTGAATCTCGCTCTTCACGGTCAACAATGAGTTACCTCGCTTTTCGCGCTCGAATATTTATTCTTTGCATTTGGAATGCTTGAATAAAACTTTATCAAAATGATCTCTTTTAGATGGAAATATTTCCTGATGTGTATTTCATCTATGATCGATCTGTGAAAAAAAACAAACAATTGAAATCAGTTATTAATTTCAGGAATAAAGTGTTACTTATTAAAATTATGAATAAGTCATGATTGTTAAATCATTATTACGTAATTATTGTTTAAATTATTACTGCCGACACTGTCAGTAATAAACATACAAAACCACAAAACATTTCTTTGATAAAGAATAATCAATCGAATTGTAGGTATTGTCAATTGAAAGTTTTCGCATGTAATATTTTATTCACTTTATTTAAAACATATACTGTCTATTTATAACATACATTTTTATGCCGAAAATAAGCATTAAACACAATTCACTCGTCGCCCACTAAAATCGCAGAATATTATTACCATTTTATAGTATTTGTCAGTCAGCAGCCATTCCATAATATTATTGTTACAGAAGAAAACTGACGTTTACTTCTCAGGTCAACATGTCTCACTTCATTATTAATTAAACACTTTTATTGTTTGTAATTACTATGTAACATAACCTATGTTGTTTTGACACTTGTATCCATTTGAAGTTTCGAACCCAATCATGGAAAGTATGATAAACTTGATCCGAAGATGCACGGACTTGGGCGAATAGCCGATCCGAATGCAATTTTAAAGGCGCGAAATATGAAAATACCCCTGTATAATGACTTCTCCCCTGCTGTTGTGCAATTTGGGTAGCATTTAAATCGCCATGCATGTAAGCCCCAGCGTGTCCA
>NC_046665.1:4337063-4338992 GCF_010883055.1 Belonocnema kinseyi | reverse complement strand
TTTTACTTTTACAGAATCCAAAAGGATTTGCTATAGACTTGTTGGATTTTTTGACCAAATCTTGTAAATACTTAGAACTGCTTGATAGTACCATAGTATCTAAAAAAGATTACGAAATTCTGGAAGATTTTGTCATGTCTCTCGTAGCTTTAAAGAATGCTATAAAAAACAACCTCGATGTGGAGATACAATGCATTGGTCATTTCAAGTTATTATTTGGCCTTTTAAGCTATAATAATTTGAAGGTAATACAAAGAGGTGCTTTGGAAGTAATCAGCAACGTAACGAAGAATCAGGAATGTGTTAATGATATTGCAGCGAATGATGTTATAGTGCACCTACTTTTGTGTCTAAACAGCTTAGAGGATTCTCAACTGCTTACTTTAGAAGTATTATATTCTCTAATGAGCACGACAAAGATAGTGAAGGATGCCCTGAATAAAGGTGAGCGATAATGTAAAATGCAGCGTGACCAATTATAATTAATTATAATTATTTAAATACTACGTAAAATACTTTCCTAGAATTTCAGACACATGAATTCTCCTATGTATAAATTTTTACACATTTTTATATGTCTTATTACTTTCGCCCTCCTATCAGTTAACACTATACACTATCATACTTCTAATTTTGAATTTCTACTAATTTTTCCAAATGAAAAATATTCTCTTATGTCATTTCGGAAACTACATGCGATTTTGGCCCGGATTGACATTTTCTATATAGTGAAACACCACTCAGCTGGTGTACAAGCAGATTCTTTTCAGTTAAGCCTATTAAGTCGAATTACTTTCCATCTTCATATATTAATGTTATTAATAATATTCAATGATCACCGAAGTTAAGCAGCGCTAGGCTCAGGTATAATCGGCTAGGGATCGTCGTCGCAGACGGAGTATAATTTATCAGTTTTTAACCTTTTGCGACGCAGTGGGACGCATACGTCCCACCTACTTTTCCTAAGTTTTTATTGGATTTCTAGTTTGCGTTGACATATAAATACGAATTCTATTTTTTAATAAGCTCTCGGGAATGTAAGGAGTACAACTAGCACAAAAAGTTTGTGAATTTGTTAATTACTCATTAGTTATAAACAATTAAAACACGAAAATTTCGTTTTTTACAATAAATTCGGCTGTGTCTAAACTACAAGTCCTAGAGATCTAAATTTTTTTGCAAATATCTCAAACATTGAACCAAACAATATATTTTCTGCAGAATTTTTCGTATGTCAGTTTTTTCAAAAAAAAAATCCAGAATGTGCAAAAATAGAGTTTTTTATTATGTTGGTCTATAAAAGATTCTTAGAGACAGGGATAACTTCTCAATGAGCATAAAACTTGATTATGTGGTTTTTGGGGTCGCTGATTACGATTCTGGTGTCAGAATTAAAAAATTCAAAATGGCGGCTACATAATGGCAGCCATTTTTTACGAAATTTTCGAATTTTGTTATAATGATCGTAAAACTCGATTTATGGGTTTTTTTGGATGACTAATTACGATTCTGATATCATAATTACAAAATTCGACGACGCTTAGCTTTGCTTCGCCGATTCCTATATAAGAAGACGTTCTGCGCACTCTTGTTACCTTCATTGATCACGAAATTTAACGTTAATAAAGGTATAATTATAATTTTTGCTTTACTTTTTCACCCTTTTTACATCACCAAATGTAGTTACCATATTTGATCGGTCATTGAAAATTTTTCAGTACTGACGTCAGCCTCGTGACGAACACAGTCGGCAAATTGAACTAATAATTTTGAATTTTGATGTTCTAACGTCATCATCGTGCTCAGCGACCCCAAAAAACCCTTAAAAGAAATTGTATGCCAATATAAAAAGGACATGAAATTTAGCCAAATACATTCGCCATATTGGATCTGCCATTTTGAATTTTACAATTCTAACGTCAGAATCGG
>NC_046665.1:4290967-4337053 GCF_010883055.1 Belonocnema kinseyi | reverse complement strand
CCCCCCAGACATTTTAGACTAATATAAAAAACATGAAATTTAGTCAAATACAGTCGCCATATTAGATGCGCCATTTTGAATTTTACAATTCTGACGTCATAATAGGAATAAGCGACCCCGAAAACCTATATAAAGCTAAAAATAACAATATAGTGAATGAAAAAAATAGCGTCTCAAATGGTTAAGCTGTCTTCACTCTCGAACTAATGATAATAAATGTATTCTCTTAATTCATTCGCTTAGTGTGCTAAATATAAATTTATCGATTAAAATTTCTACAAGTAAACAGGTTTCGAAATATGTTCTAGTAGCTTAGCTTTAACGAAATATTCAGAATATAACATGATAAAGTTAGTATAAACAGTAATTCTACTACGACATATAGGGGTAGGGGCGTTGTAGATGTCAAAAAGCTGTGTGAGTCACAAGTTATACAGCTGAAGGACTATTTTAACGACAAACGAAATGTTGCGCTTTACAGAACCATCTGTAAAGCGGATTTTGACTACACACCTTTGAATTTGTTCTTAGATAGGGCCTTGAATATTAGGGTAGAAACCATATAGGCATTAGGAATACAATGGAGGCAGAAAGCTATCCACGGCGAGCACCCCAAAAGTTAGATCAACATTAAATGGATATTGAGGCATCCAATATTTGGCTAAGAAACGGTGTTCTGTATCCAGAGACGGAAGGATTCGTCATTGCGATACAGGACAAGGTTGTCAGCACCAGGAGTTATCGCAAACACGTGTTTCAGCGGTCTTAAAAAGGTTAATTAACTGGAAAACTCCAGGTCCGGACATGGTGCACAACTTCTAGTACAAGTAGCTGACGAGTATGCATCATGCGTTGGCAAGGTGTTTTCAGAAGACCATTGAATACCTAGATCTGATGCCAGGCTTTATTCTCCAGGGTGCTACGTATATATTACCTAAAAAACCAGACCTTCAAAATCCATCTGAATTTTGACCGATAGCCTGACTTTCAACAATTTAGAAATGTCGTACTGCTATCATGGCAGATAAGGTATATTCTTATTGCGAAGAGAATGGCATCTTTACAGAAGATCAAAAATCATGTTGTAAAAACTAGTGAGGCAGTAAAGAACTAGTCATGATAGACGATGTTGCCATAACTCAAGCTGTCAAGCATCAAAGGAACTTGCACGTAGCATACATGGACTACAAGTAAGCGTTTCCTTCTGTGTCCCATTATTATTTTCTTGAAGTCTTAAAACTTTAAAAAATATTTATACGCATTATTGAGTTTATAAGTTATGCGATGAGGCTCTGGAGTACAAGAATCTAGTATTTGGATCATGGACATCCAAGGATAACCAGATCGATACGCATTACGACGGGTATATTTCAAGGAGGCTCCTTCAGTGCACTATGGTTCCGTTTAGCGTTGGACCCATTGAGGAAAAATACTAAACAGCATGCCTCTTCGGTTCAGAATACATCAGAAAAAAAATGCAGTAAGTAATCTATGTCACAAAGCAGTTTTCCAATGATATCCGCATGAATTTCGGACTAGTTAAATGCAGAACAATGAATTTAAGCAGTGGCGAATTAGGGATCGCAGAGTTAGAGTACGAGTTACAGTTAAGACAAGCCTAACGACTGCCTTCACTATTAGGAAGAAACAATAGAGAAATTAGAAATACAATTGAGACAGCCATTATTAATTACCATGGCCGTTTTAGAAAACAAAGATTACATGTTATATTGGGATGTTGATATCCAAACTTATAATTACATCCGAGCCAATCGATGTGCAACCGAAATTGGCAGTCAACCTATACAGCCAAGACCCATAAGTATAGAGAACTAAGCATGAAGAAAGACCATATGGAGAAATGTGAAGCATGTATATTAATCCTATAGTGATTTCGGCAACGTGCAATGTGCTCGCACGGTGCACTGATTCTCTTGAACATTTAGGAGTTAGTAGGGTACTGGCAACAGCTCAGAAGGTAATCTTATCAAACACCTGTCGCATTGTAAGAAACTTTCTCGACAATAGTGAAGCAAGCAACTAAAAACCTGTGGAGTGTCAGATGATAGCTCTAAAATAGCACCCAGAGGTGACTGTTTTCACCTCCAATGCTCACAGCTGCTGTTTAAATATAACAGCGATAAAAGGTGAACTCCAATCTACAACATGCTCCTAATTTTGTATCTACAACATCATTGCTAAAGATTTTAAATATCGTATTAAATTAACTTATAAAAGTTTTATCTCATCTGTCTTTTGACTTATTCCGTGGCTGTGATGAAAAACCCGCTTCACCCGAGAAAAAGTTTGAAAACAAATAATATAATTAAGACCTCTCCTGGTAGCATCAGAGGTAATAAGTTCATATTTAAAGTACCTGATAACTCATAATTCTGAAAAATATATTAATATTAATTGTTAGTTGATAACTATTAACAGGTAGCTTTATTCGCTTAATATTATTTTAAGTAGAATCTCCTTTTAAAATGTTTCAGTGGTAGTGCGTCTATTTATTTGTAAAACTTATTTCTAAACATGCAATGAAAAGGGCCCGAACCCTTATACCTTCTTTAGAGTAGAGTTCAACGGTACGCTGCGTGCGAGAAAGTTTTTTTTAGTTACGAGGGAAGAAAGTGAACGTCGAGTTAAAAGGGACGCCAAAATTTTTTTGACGGAAATGATTTCAATTTAAAGAACGAAATCGTCTGCTGTAAAAAAGTAGAATGCTTATAAATAAATTTAAAGTAATATTAATTATCCATTATAGAGTAATAAACAAATTATTTTAATGGGAAGTAACAAAAAACATAAAAAATTAGAAACACGTAAAAAAAACCTTTAGAGTTCTGTAGAGTTCTGTGTTTGCACCTATCATAGGATGTAGTTTCGGAAGCCTGTTAATAGAAAATTGAATATCCTGCTGCTGAAACTGCCCTCTGGATCTTTGCATGCCCTCACCAATTATCTCAAAAACCACCCTATATCAAGTTTCGAAAAAATCATAAATGTGTTTAGAATATTTTCCCTCCATATTAGATCTGTCAATTTGAATTTCAAAATTTTTATTTTAAATTTTTATTGAGTTTAAACTACATTGGGTAACGTTTTATAGTTTTGGCCAGCTTTTTGAGATTTGGGCTTACCGTTTACCGAGGCTTTCGTGGTTCAGAACCCACCTCAAACTGTGTGTGATGACTTTAGAAGGAGCGCACTGTCCATTCTAGCCCGGCTACAGAGGCTGCCAGATGGCACAGTGGATGAGACTCACTTTGCTTTACAAAGTATTCTGCGAAATTCACTGTGCCATGCAATATGTCTGACACCCGAGAGTTATAATTTGAGAACGTTGGAAAGACGTGTCCCATCAAAAGAGGTTAGTGACCTTCCATGCAAGAGGCTCCATGCCGAGAGAACTATTACTCTGAGATCACTAGTCAATTTCGGGTTGTGATTTTTATTATTATTAAGTGTCTGTAAGGGAAATAAAGTAATATTTTACCTTGTGCGACTCCTATGGTGCTATTTCGGATTTGCCATTAAACAATTAAACCCCAAAATAGTATAAAGCCACCCGAAAAAAGGAAAGGATAAATTTGTATGCCTATCTGTCCAATTACTTAATTTTTCATCATTTCTGGTCGCTATATAAGATGCACCGTTTTGAATTTTTAAATTTTAAACGCAAAATTCGTATTGATTGTTCCATAGTGGCGCTGTTACTGAACATAAACATTGATTT
Organism: Belonocnema kinseyi; assembly: GCF_010883055.1. Taxonomy (NCBI): domain Eukaryota; kingdom Metazoa; phylum Arthropoda; class Insecta; order Hymenoptera; family Cynipidae; genus Belonocnema; species Belonocnema kinseyi. The sequence continues at coordinate 4,333,314 of NC_046665.1, read as the reverse complement.
TTTAGGTGCTGTTATCTATATTCTCGACTTATTTTGCAATTCGAACAATGCACAAATCCGCGAAAGTGCAGCAGAACTGCTAGCTAAGATGGCATCTGATAAATTGGCTGGGCCAAAAGTTAAGTTAGATTTATCTAAATTTCTGCCCCGATTGTTCAGCGAGGCGATCCGCGATGCTCCGAAGCAATGCGTGCACATGTTTGAGTCAAAGCAGGAAAATCCGGAATTAATTTGGGATGAAAATACGAAAGCCAAAGTTTCAAGAATTGTTGCTGAATTAAAAAAACAGTGAGTACTGGGTAATTTCATATTTTTTCCCCTTTACAACTGTGATATCGTTTCTTTTATATTTTAGACATTACGGTATACAAAAACAAAATCCTAACTCTGTTTTGAAGTTACCCGATACGCAGAATAATATTGACAGTGCCACAAATGAACCTGTCGTAGGAGGTGTTTATCTCAGATTATTTGTAGCGAATCCTACATGGGCTCTTAGAAGACCAAAAGAATTTTTAAGTGATCTTATGGATACAACTTTAACTTTAATGACTAAAGAAAAAGCTGATGTATGTATAGGTAAAACGTTTTAAAATTATTCTAATAAAACAAAAATGATAATTGTCTTCTTTCATTTTCAGCCAGATATGCTAGAAGTAACAACTCAAGCTTTAGTAAATCTCTTGCAAGCTCAGCCAAACTTAGCGGACCAAGTACCTTCCTTAGGTCACATACCACATTTATGTCGTCAAATGGCAAACCGAAATAACCATCCATCTGTTTACAAATCAACCATATTAATATTGCATCAGTTGGCAACAAGTGAGGTGAATACATTTTCTTTTACTTAGATATCTCTCGTTTTTACCCTATATTTGAACTGTATTTTAAATTTTACTATTCTATATCATTTATACTTAGATATGCATATTGTCTATCTGCCAAACGGAATGTATAAATCCGTTAAAACACGCTATGCAGTCTAGGAAAGATATGGTTGCAATTGCGTGCGAAACATTAAACAGATTACTTTCGTCAAACGAGGATCGCCTTATCAAGCAAGTGAGTTTTAATTTTATTTCACATTACTAATTTTATTGGTGCTTGACATGAATTACCTTTACGCGACCTCTCTAAATTTTGTAAAGGAGGTGCACCTGATGTAACGGGTGATGAAGACACAGGTACCCGAATTCTCGACAATACAACCCCGACCGCTAACTACGAACTTGTACATAAGTTCTGATACAATTATCCAATTTAATTTTTTATGAGGGTTTTGGAAAGGTCTTTAAATTAGATTTATAATAAAAATCATTTTAGAAGAAAGAAATTATTTCACCTTGATTGTTTATTCCAAATTTTGTTGAGGTTTTCTTCAAAATCAGCATTTATTATTATTTTTTTTTAATTAAGCTAGAAAAAACTTTATTCTTTCTCGTGAAAAACATCCCATATTAAAAATGGATTGGAAAGTATTTGTTCAAAAAGTATCAGTAAACTCCAATGCATGACATTTTCGCGAAGAGAAAGATCGCGAACAGAGGAGCAAAGTGAAAGTTAAATTGACAAAAAAATCGTTTCTCAAGTATCACTGTGAAAGGTAAGGGGACTCACACTAGTGTTGCCTGCTGTTATAATATAAATAGTCTTTTGATTTTCACTCTCAACCAAGCCCACGAATATCTCGAAGAGATACATTCATACTTTTTGACATGCTATTTTGCTCCTTCGTTGCGAATGAATCCTACTCTGGCTACCATATGATTCAGCCATGCCTTTCATAAACAGAAGTGTCAAACCAATCGAAAAAATATGGGTTGTATTTACGTTAGTGTGCGAATATCGTCTTGACGACCAATTGTTTCCTTAAAGGTCGATGTCTCTAAGGAGGATAGTAAAGCGATACAGCAGCGCCATATCCACAGCTGTGGCTGCAACTGCTCAGCCGACTCCATATTTTGCGTGATTTCGTGTTTCAGTGCCACCTTTTAGAGTGTTTATCTAGTAGAAAACTTATTTTTTCGAATGGTATTATTTTTTTCTAAACGAATCCTTTTTCTATGAAAATTATTAATTTTTTTAGCATGTTTAGCAATTATATTCAGAATAAGAAATATGAAAGTGTTATTTTTCATACAACTATTTTCAATCCTCTTCAACCCTTATTAATCCGTCTTCCGGACTCAAATTAAATCCCATTCTCAACACATGTCTTAACCCGAAATTCAATTCGATTGGCTCCGAGGCGCACATATCATCCTTCTTTTTCATGTATTAGCATCAATTTCTATAAGAACATGAACGGAATCCATTTTTCAATCCGTGCCTCCAATTCTCTTAAATACATGGGACTTCTTAAATTCAATCCGACGAATCTAATTGAATCCGTCATTAGTCCGAATGGATGAGTGTGAATCCAAAACTAAACTGAATGCATTTTAATTGGGTTAGTTCATGTACGTCAAAAACAAAACTCTTTTTCAAAAACCTTAAAATGTTGGTGGAAAGCGAATGCCCTCTTTAAAAATCTAAAAATGTTATAAGTTTTATTTTTTTGAATTTGGGAAATTTGTTCACTGGTTTATGTCGGGGTGTCTGAAAACTATCGTCCTTTAGAAAACCCTGAAAGTGTTATTAGTTTTCTCGTATTTTTCACCGCTTTCTAGATAAATAAAAAAATGTTTTTATTTTTAAAAAGTTTTTTTTGGGTTAGTTCACGTAGATCGAAAACAATACCCTCTGTAAAAACCTTTGAATTTGTGTCAAAAGTGATTCCCCTCTTGAAAGCCCTGAAAATGTTTGCAGTTTTTGCGTATCTATCACGGTTTTCCATATTAATCAACATTTTTATTTTTTCGTATTTAAAAAATCTTTTTCTTGGGTTGGTTAAATTTGGTCGAAGACAAGCGCTCTCTTTAAAGACCTTAAAATTTACTTAGTTTTCACATTTTTTGATCGATTTCAAGGTAATTCAAAAGATTTTTTGAGGTTGAAAATTTATTTACTGATTTAGGTTGGAATGGCCCAGAACCCCTTTAGAAAATCCTAAGAATATTGTCATTTTTCGCGTAGCTGTCACCGTTTTTAAGATAACATAATTTTTTTGTTTTGTTTCAATTCCTAAAATGTTGCTATTGTTTTACTTCGAATTATGATAATTAAACCAGAAATGTTGACTCTTTTGTAATTGTGACTTTGAATTGGCAATTTGGGAAAATGTTGACCAATAGTATATGACTGAGTAATAAGGAATCGCGTTCCCACTTTTTGAATACAATTTTTCGTGATGGTGCGAGTTATTTCAAAATTCAATATGTATGATATTTTTAGAATAGGATTCTTCTTGAATAGTTTGTTTCCATAATTCTCTTACGAGAGAATTCATTGCCTCTTCATATTTGGATGGATCGTTTTGCAATGAAGATAAGATAATATGTCCTAATATGTCATCTCTACAGTCTACAACTTCTGAAACACTTGTGTAGCTAGCAAATCTCGTCTCAACTATTTTCTGGGCCTCGCTTCTGGGTACTTGCCCGTCAGGCAGACTCTTTTTTCTACTCTTATGGTTCTTATTTTCTTTGACCAAATTCGATTTTTTAGGCCTTCCTCTTTTTTCTAGGCTCATATTTATGTTTATCAGATACTTCTGAATTTACTTTTTCCGCATTTTGATAGTCTGTCTTCTCTTTAAACTTATCAGTGTTCTCAAAGCCAGTTACTTTGCTCCTCATACTAAAATAAGTAAATGCCTGAAATTCATTATTCATCTGAAATGGTTTATTACCTATGGCGTCTTCTTGGTTTTTATTATACACATATTTGTATGCAAGTTTATCTGTGAATCTTACGTGTCTAGACTCCAAAAATATTCTCCAGCTGCGATGCCATAAGATATACCCAGTGGAAGTGTGTCCTACTTAAACTGTTTTTATTGCTGCATTGCTGAATTTAGGTTTAGTTCTGGGAAGCAGGCAATATGCTATGCTACCAAATATTCTCAAGTGTTTAAGATTTCATTTGGCATTCCGTCAAACCTTTAGCAATAGAACTTTGTAGTCTATGGACTTATGAGACGTGATGTTGTAGGAATGCACATTTTGTTCGGCCGCGAATTCACGCAGACACATGTATGCTCTGATTACGTTCGTGATAGTTTTATTGAACCTTTCAGCAACTCCATTGAGTTCGGTAGTGTATGGAGGATGACTGCTGAGGACAATCTTTTATCTTTTCAATATCCTCCTGTGTATTCGGTACCTCGTTTTGCTGTTATTTATGATGCCTGTCTATTTTGCCCTGAAATATTTCTGGATGTCATAAGATAGTCTTTTAGAGCTTGAACAGATTCATCTTTAGATTTGAAGCAGTAAAGTGTAGCAGATAGTATAAACTTCCTTTGGCCGGGCCATCATGTATGTCTCATCGGGCCCGTCATGTCTGAGTGTATCGTATTGAATCGGGTGTCTGATCTTCTTCCTGTTTGTCTGAATGGTAAGTTTTCCATTTTGGAGAGTATACAGACTTCACATTCCAAAATCTAATTATCGAACTTCACTTTTTGTAAGCATTCCTCTGTTTTCTGTAACTTTTTCATGTAAGACAATGATGGGTGACCGAGTTTGACATGCCACAGAATTGATTCACTCATACTAGTTTCACATTTGGTCAAAGAATGTTGATTAAGTATACCTTGTTAATTCTTAAAGTCTTTGAGATAATTAATTTTTATGAGTCTCTGAGACATCAGACTGTTTTTCCATCCAAGATTTTCTGGATTATTCGATTGATTTCTTTCATCTATGAGTTCCTTTCAATTCTTCCTACTAATTGCAGACACAACATCGTTTGATTTATTCTGGCATACTTCTAAACAGTCTACCTCCGAGTTGAATGAGACTTTATTTTGAATATTTGTCTGTGATTTCTCTGAAGACTCATACTCATTGTCAATCGTCATAATTGACGTACACATATAATTGTCATACTCATCAATTATTTTACTCGCTTTGTTAGAAGACTCCGAATCTAACTACACAATTTGGCTTTTCGTATATACCTTTCGAATATATTGTGATCTCTCTTTTTATTACTAACTCTGAATATTTTGTCATCGACGTGTATAATGAAACCTGTATCTGCCAGATTTTAAAGGGACAACGGATTTTCTGAAATGTCTTCTGCAGCTATTACGTTTACCAATTTAATTTGATTAGCATTAGTAGAATCATTTTTAAGTAAGATGTTCCCCCTACCATCAATAGTTACATCAGCTAAGACATTTTTGTTCGCGCTCTTAATTACTCCATTCTTAGATACTTTAAAATCGGATATGATAAAGCTTTTGTTCACAAAATGTTTGATCGCACCCGAATCGCCGATAAATTCTACATGTTTCCTAGTGTTTATTTACTTAATAATATAACTTTTACCTTATGTCGCCTCTGATTCCAGATTCTTCCAGACTCTTCCGACCCCGAACTCTGGAGTGACTGCCTCTGCTACGGTTTCATCGACTGCCACTATTATTCCGGTTTCTTAGGTTGCTATTTTGCCTCTGGGTCGCTGGTTTTCTTTCCTTTTTAGCAAGAGGACCATGCGAATTAAGGTCTTGACAGTATGGTCTCTTGTTGTTACTCTGACTTGGATTTTGGTGGTTATGGTGACAGTCATCTCCTTTGTGGTCGGTGACTCTATTATGATGATAACAGAATCATTGATAAGTAGCTTTCAGCTAGCAGTCATATTGCCAATGACCTGTCCTGTGACATCTGTACCATTTCTGTGCCATACCTCTGGAGTTTAATTTTTCTACTCTTGCCGCTTTAGGATTATTAGTCTGCTTCACCTCTGGAACAGCTGCAATTACTTCTCTGTTCATGTTAATATTTATTATTCTAGTCCTCAATGTGTTCATGTCTATTTCTTTCTTAGATAAGTTAAAGACAGTGGACTCAATGAAGTATATCTCTAGCAAAGCTCCGATGATCGTTTGATTAAAAGCTGATCTTGTTTCTTCATCATTAAGTTTGATTAGGTTATCACTCAACTTACTTTCTCGCATTATGCAGGCAAAACTCTCGAAAAAGTTTTGCGCTTTTCGCCCTTATTCATTTTGAGGTTGTAGAGTCGAGTTGTAATTGGAGTGGAAATGGTGCTTACTTAATGCATTCTGTTCTTTTTTAGCTTCTTGATGATTTCCATAAGTTCTGTTATACCGAGAATCTTCTTGTAGTATTTAATATCGATGTGATGGATTATTATGTCTCTGAAATTGTTCTTCCTTTCACTCTGTCTCTTTTCTGTGACAGATGCACCAGGCTCCTCTTAATAAATCAAATCCAACAATATCCAATTGATCAACTCGGTTCAGAGACTATCTAGCCAGAACGCAAAAGTTGTTTTTTGTGTCAGTTTATAGATGGATAAACATTTAGTTTTCGGTCTGCTGGTCTTAAAATGTTGACTTGTTTACATTTCCATTTTTTACAGAATTATCTTACAACTACCTCTTAAGAATTAACATCCATCCAAACCTTATATCTAATCCGCTTGCTTTCCTCGCTTCGCATCGCTTTGCCTCGCACATATGTCGCTATTTTCTCGCTATGCCTTTTATTTCCAGCCACTGCCTCCGAGGATAATACCTAATATTTATCTACTATTTACAATATTTACAGTTTTCTCACACCTACTTTCTCTCCTATTTACAATCTCTCCTTCTCGATTTCTCTTCGTTCTTCCTTTCCTTCTTCTCCATCTTACCTAACACTCCCTTCATCCATGCTACTGCCCTTTTGCACCCCCTTTTCATTCAACAGTACCTCTATGCTTATCCCACTCCTTTCCATCCCTTCACACTCCTCCATCGGTTCTCAAGTTTTCCCCCTTCCCGCACAATTCACAAATTATCTTCTCTCTAGAAATCCAGAACCTATTAATATCCTTCATGCAACCGTATCGCCCTCTCTTATCTTCTCCTCACGCTCGACTCCCCGTTATAATTCCTAAACTCGTTCTGCCTGTCTCCCTCCTGACAATATAGTTCGGCGTATTTCTAGCCAACCCCAGTGTCCACTTTACATACCTCTCCTGTATCCTATAACCACTTCTCAAGCGCCCAGACCTGCCTTATCACCACATTTAAGCTTCTCACCCTCTCTTTTATATGACCATCCACTCCCCCATTCCTCCAAAACAGAAAGCCTAGGTACACAATCTCTTTCACCTTCTGTACCGCTTTCCCTTTCACTTTCACTCTTCTCCTTTATCGCCCCCACCTTGTTTCCTGAACACCATAACCTTCGAATTGTCCGCATTTAACTCTAACCTATTTTTGTCAAAGTATTTTCTCAACATTTTCATCATTTCCTCTAAAGCCTATTCGCTCTTTGCTAGAAGCACTATGCATCTGCATATGCGAGTGATCATATGATGACTCCTCCTACCCTAACTCCTCCTACCACTGCGGCCGCTAGCTTACATCCATATCCGCGATTGAAATTGCAAAAAGCGTTGGGCTAATCGGGCACCCTTGCCCCAACCCCCTCTCTATCCAGAAACCCTCAGAGATTCCCTCCGCTCCTCTCACCCTATCTTTCGCCTCCTCATATACTCCCTTACCCTCTCTCCACTCCCCTCTCTTCCATTGCATACCACAACCTTCCCCTATCCACCGAAGAGAACGCACCTTTCAGATCTACAAAAAACGCGTACACTTTGGCACCCTTTTTGGTTAGTTAGCTATCCACCCAATGCTCTGTAACAGCGCTTCCACCCCTTCTTTTTTTAACACTCTTTAGCTTCAATCCTCTTATTACTATATTATTTCTCCTATCTGCCTTCTATTTTTTCTCTATCCTCAATTCCATTGTATTTATCCTTTCCCTATACGCTCTCTCCTCGTTTTCATTCCTACGCTCTCCCACTTTCCCTTCTATCATATTCTCCACCCTCTCCCAAATACCTTGCTTCTCACTCTCGCCTCTGTCAACTGCTTACATTCCCGACCTGCCCTCCACCTTCTTAAGCCTTTTTCCGCTCTTTCCTTCCACACCTTAATATCTTCTTCCACCTCCTTCATTTCATATTCTGTTTCCTTCCTTATCGACCCCACCTCCTTTTGCAATACTTCTACTTTCCCCCTCAGCTCTTTTACCTCTTTTTCCCATCTCTCATCTCTTACCCGCAGGTCTTTCCTCGTACGTCCCATCTGCTCCATAGCGCCCCTTACGTCCTCCCTCAAGCCTCTTACGTCGCCTATCAAAACCCCGAGAGCCTCCTCCGCCTGCCTCTCTATTATTAAGGGGGATGGGGTGATCTACGTGTTCGTATGTTTTTTTTAAAGGAACTCTCGCGCGCTTTTCCGCGGATTCTCTTTGGTATCCCTTTTTCTCTTTAAAAGATCCTCCCCGTCACTTTCCAAGGCATGCTTTGCTCCGTATTTTTTGCCTCAGCTCTAGGATGCATGCTTCCAGAGCTGCTCTAGGAATTCCATGACTCCATAAAATTCACTCCGCCTGCGTGTTGTCTCTCCGGGCGCTACAGTCTTACCAGGGTCTCAGAGTTGAGGCAGGTTTTATAAGGAAACGAATAACAATTTATGTTAGAAAAAGATAAACAATATATTTTCCTATAAGCTACATTTCTAATTAGGTGCTAGGTGTGATCGTGTCGTGTAATTGTGTATGTGTGTATCGTTGCTATTCTTAAGTGGTGTTTGTTGTGTTTCGAATATACAAGAAGGTGTGTGTTGTCGGTGTGAGTATGAGAGAGTGTCTATTTGGCAGTAAGCTACGCGCTAGGTAACGATGGGGGCTAGCGATCATGCGTGCGAGGAGTCGGGGAGCCAGGTCACCTCCCCGCGGTTAATTCAGGTCAAGTACATGAGGGAAGGAGTTCGTGGCCCCGTCTCCCCACGGTGGCAGGAGTTCACACCGGGGTCGTTTCCCTTATGTCGGTACGGGAACCGTGGGTAGGCCGGTCAGGGGCACCTGACACCGATGTACCCTGAACTCGAAGGGCGGTCACAGGGGCACCTGTCGACCGCCGACCTAGTCGGCTGCGGGGAAAGGGGTCAGGATGGCACTAGGAGGCAAGGCAGGTTGTCTAGTCGCCTACATTAATGTAGGAAGGCCAGAGGAGTTGTACCGTTTCTGCGTCGCGCAACTAGGTATATAACCCGTGTCTGCACGGCGTGTCGGCGCACTGGATGGTGGTGAGTTGAAGGGGCAACATCGGTGGACTAGTGTGCGCGTGAGCCTGGGTACTATGTAACGGCACGTTACAAAATAATAAATTAAGATGTTTTTAGAAGTATATCCAGCTGCTCGGGTTCATTATCTTGCTTCTCAATATTGCTCAACAGATTCTGGTGTGAAGCCCGTTTATTGCAGCCGTCATGTTGTCAAGCTCGAATAAAAGCTGTTTAATTACCTTATTTATAGTTTTCATCCCTCATTGTTGAACACTTTCTTATTTGAAATCTTACAGTTTGCAGGTTAAAAGTCCATCACTTAGATGAATTTGGAGCTGTGAATTTTATACATCTAGTACAGAAAGTTACATTCTTGAGTCCTTGTCGCATTCTCTGGAGTTTTCTGGAAGTTGGCAACGATATCAGCTACTCGCTTTCCGTAATTCATGACATCTCACGTAGAGGGCAAATGAGATCGCTATGCCGTATTATATATATTTTAACTTTTGCACCTTTTTTTTTATGTGCGTATATATGTGTGGGTGGATGAAATTGTATGTACTGTATCGTCTGTATTATTCTTGTAAAGAATCTTTAGTCTCAGTTGTTCATCATATTCGTCGGATAGCCCTTTTATATGGATCAGGCATTCACACTGTAGAGCCGGCTTATAAGGATACATCGATTGATACCCATACTCATGCAGGCGTGGATCGAAAAAAGGTGTAGCACGCTGCCAAAAGAATCTGCTAATTGACCGGTGCACCTGCAAATACTAAGCAGTCCTTCAGCGTGTCCTGTCAATTTCCTAATTTGACTATTGGAACGCTTTCGATCAACCTCTCATAGACTTATCATTTGCCAGTTAGAAAGCTTGAAGGTTCATCCACACAAAGTCAGATGCAAAGAGAGATTAATCAACCTTTGCAAAACTAGTATCAATATCTCCTCTGCAAATTATCGTTTGACAACAAACAACGTCACCTTCCAGAGGAGCGTCTTTCACTGCGATACCATGAGTCCTCTGCTCTTTTGAATCACACTTGTGCTTCTATCTTTTACACTACGAAATTCTGCTGGACACCAAGGAGAAATTTGTATGGACTTTGGAAGGAGCAAGTGTGCAAAGATTCATCTACAGAAAGGAAAGATTATTTGCGTTTCTGATAACCCTGAGCTCATGGATATATGTCTCTACATACCTCAGTGAAGGCAATTCCGCGATTTGGCAATTCAGCGATTATAGCGAGCGCAAACTTCTGAATCTATTATATCTTTAGAACTGAAATATTCTGTGTGCAGCTTACATGGGTAAAAATGGAAGATATCCTCTCCTAAATATGGCCATGAAACATAAGATTATTGGCAATGGAGTGTTCCTACAAAAAGTCGCAAAGCAGGCGTCTGTCATCCTTCATCCTAGAGGCACCCTACGACGATTGTTTAACCTTTATTCCAAATATGTATATCCCTTCCCCAACAGATTATGGTAACAACAATGATAACACCAAACCTAGTTGTAAATGTAGTTAAAAACAATCAAAAGTGATGCGTAGATGAATAGAAAGAGATTCGTTACTAAGATCGATTGCGGACAGGCATCCAGTAGTAGCGTTGCTTTAGGATCAGGAGTAACTATTTGACGCTACGGGAAGTCCAGATTGGTGCGAGAGGTTCTTAACAGAAAATAAACAGTCTTATCTGATTCATCTTGAATTTTCTGACACTCTCTAGTTACTACTACCCACCGAAACAGAGAAGTTCAAATACATTTTATTTTGTCACCTTTCAGCGAAACGTCTTTCAGGGCGTCATTATAAGCCACCTCTTCTTTTGCCTCACATTATTGCCACTATCTGTCGCTCTTCAAAATCTAGCTCTAAGGATAGTCGAAAAGTAAATTTGGAGATTGGGTACAAATTTAGGTTAGGAAAATGTGCTAAAATTCGATTGAAGCGAGGAAGACTTTCTGTCGTTCCTGAGTACCCTGAGCTCCTCAACAGAAGCGCTATGCGACACTTTGGCGCTGGAAAGATCTAATTATCCTGAACATAACTTCTGTAAACCAGTTATCCCTATCACTACACCGTAACCCATTTCTCTTTCGTAGATAGGCTAACACTATACTTCTTGTCGAAGGGATAGTGAGTTGTCGTTTTTTCCCTGAGCATGTTCAGGGTCGTTCTACTCGCGATGTAGCGCGTAGTGGTTCCCAACTTATACCGTTTGGTGAATACAGTCGCGTTCGGCTAACTGGGATTGGCCGATAGTCCACTCTTCTTGCACTAAGAATCCACTATCCGATATCCATAAAGCTTCTAATTTCAAGGCCTTTCAGCTTCAGTTCTTCTGCGTTTAGGTTTCTTGCTCCGCTTAGGGCCATCTCAGTCAAGTGACCAGCCCTATAGGCGTGTTGTTCCTTGTGAACTGCCCTACCTGGTAAGACTTTGTGGCGGATATATTCACCTCTATGTTGTCGGAAGATATCCCAGTGTCAGACTAGCCTTCGAAAGTTTCACGAGCGGCCCTACGATAACCTCTTTAGTCGTTTGTAAGGAGACCGTATATATGTAATCCAGACCCAGTTGGACCGCTGGGGGTTTTCGTTGCCTCAGAGGTTCCACTTTATTTTTTATAAACCTTACGATGTCCGAAAAATGTACCATGATCAAGTGAGCCAAGTTCTCTTCGCCCAACGCTGAATATCCCTTGTCGGGCAGTTTTAGGGTGCCGAGAATAGCATCCGGGTTTCGAAAACGCAGCTTGTCCTGTGGAATCGTCTCTGCTCCATTTTCGATATCTGCGCAGAAGTTTGTTCAGATTTCTTGCTTCGGCTTACGTATTGCACCCCTGTATTCGTCCCTCATCATCGTAAATGACGTCCATAGTTCGTCTGTTTTGCCAGTACTAGCATGTCTAAACCTCTCCCTGGTTTCCCTGCGACGATTTTCGAGTTTCTCGTTTCAACAGTTTGTCTCTCCAGCCCTTTAGACTCTTTTGGGTTGATAATTACTTTCAGTAGTAGGTTTGATGGCCTCCGTGAAAATCTTGGTTGCCATCTGAAGGATGTCCACGTCTCTAATTGATCTGGGCACCACCGAGAGTTGATTCCTTTGTTCAGTGGGAATATGTATGTAAATAAATTCAACAATTAATCTTTCGCGAAATTGGTATTATAGTTCTTTACAACATTCCCTAGTTTTGTGGTTGAAATTCCAGTTCTTTCGTTGCTTTTCTGCTCCTGATCCTCCTGAATAGTTTCTTTCTTTCTGAAACAAAAATTTAAAAAAAATACGAAAAACTCGTCCGTAGAGTTATTTGCCCTGAAATTTCTTTCTCTAATAGTGGATTTTACGTTGAGTCTGTTTTGTTCGAGTTTAGTTTCTATTGTTTCATTTAATTCTAAAAATTGCCAATCCAGTTCAAACCGCGCAATTTAATTTGTTAACAAATATTCAGAGTATATTTGTTTCCTGTTATAGAATGTTGAGTTCTTCGTTCTACTGTTTGCACTTTCTTACTAATATTTATGTTTTTTCTTAGAGTCGTATTTATTTTATTTATTAATTTATTTATTTGTTTTATTTTTATTGGAGTCGTATTACATTGTTTGAGTCCAAATATTCTAACTTAAAGTCTTTCATCTTTCCTTTGCCTATGTGCCATTATATGTATTTACTATTTCTAATTTTAAATCGTTTATGTTCCATTCTCAAATGCATTTTCTTTTAAAGTTTTTTATTTCGTATATATTTCGAGAAACATTTTTCTTAATATTAAGTGTTTTCATATTGACATTGCTTTTTTTATAAACTAGATTAATAATTCCATCCATGTCTTTTTATTATCGCCCTTTACACTGGGATCCTTTTATCCTGTACAATTCCTCACTCTTCTTACACTTTTCTTATTTTTCGCCTTCTCATAGTGCAGGCATGCACATATAAGGGAAATTGACTCAAACACCACACCTTTGGAGACTTCTTCACTAAAAAGGGGAATAATAAGTTGTCTTGTTGATTGGCTCTCGGTTATTTTGTAAAACAGCCACGGAGTTCCACAGAATCTTTATATGAATTTACTCGGATATACGTTATCGTACGTTATCTATTTTGCGTTAATACAAAAGTGCACGACTTAGAGCGTTTCTTCGGGCACAATGATGTAAAAATCGCGACTTATTCAAAGCGGTGCGTACGTCGTTGATTATTCTGACAGTATGACTGCTTGATACGTGAAGACGAATAACATTTGAAGGATAGGAAAGGTAAATTCGTGCTGAGAGTAACGTATAGACTTTTGTATAGAGCACGTTCTGACTTTCGTCCAAGGTACGTATACTTGACGTTTGCACTCAAATTCAACCTCGCTTTAATATATATATATATATATATATATATCGATATGTTTGATCACATCATTATTAAATTGAAAGCGAAGCTAGATGGTGACTAATAATATTGAGCGTCGAATGATTCACGTTAGTGAGTATTAATCTGTGAGCAATAAACGCGTGACTAACAAATTCCCTCTTCTGAGACCGTCACTGATCGTATTCCATCAGTATTATTACTTTAATTTAAGTGCACATATATAATTATATTCCATATACTTGGATTTGACTTAGACATTTTTATTGTCATAGAAAAACGCTTTTTTATGCTGTTACAGTGGCGTTACCCCATATATTACGTTTCTTATCAAAGTCCCTAAAATAAGTTCAAATCTTGAAGTCCCTGAAGTTAAAATGTTTGACTATATTTGTAGAGTGATGATTGAATTGAAAATTCAATTATGAATTTAAGGTGTAATCTAATTAAACAATCATTATACAGTAGATTCTCGGATGTTATTTTCTTTTTAAAGACATTGCTGCACAGTTGTGATGTCATACTTAATCCGTACATGAAATTGGCGTAGTGACTGCTCACTTGAACAGCTAGTCCTAGTGATCAATTTTCTTGCGAGCTTTTCCACTAACTGAGTAGAAGAATTGGAAGAATCGGGAAAATTTATGAAGCTGACTTGCTCAATTGTATATTTTGTTTGAAACATTCCTCAATCATCTAAAATATCTTATTGCTGTATCTAATATTTCATTGAGTCTTGTATTAATCTCTTATGTTTGTTTAACACATTTTAATCGTGTAAGCGTGTACAATTGTGTATTGAAGAAATAACTATTGGAAAGTGACAATATAAAGGCTAAAGTGATGTTTTCGATTCTATAGAATTAGTATCATTTTTCCTTCGATTATTTTTAGAAAAGGATCTTGCAAGAAATTAAACAGGACGAGCTAGAATCGGTGTTTTGTGCCAAGCCTCAAAAGTTACCATAATTATTTATAATTAAATGTATAATACGATCGCAAAGAATAATCTCAAAAAAATATTGAGAGAGAGAGAGAGAACTGAGGCACTACAAACATATGTTTTGATCAGTAGAACTAATAAGAATCAATAAACTTTAAATCGTTTCCAAGATTGAAAATGTTAACACGTTTCCAATAAGACGGCCACACGATATCTGATCGATTCCTCTCTCCAACGCATCCTTCCTTCCTCGATTAATGTAAAGGCCATCGAAAAGGACATCGACGCGCAGCAAGTGAAGTCCGCCAGGAAGACATATAAGAACCGCCTGTCGTGAAGACTACTGAGTGAAGTTAACAATTTGTACTATAAGCTTAAACCAATACCATTTTGTATAGACAGACTAAACCCTCAAGAGATTAGTGGAAATCGTGTAGCACAAAGATTGAAAACAGTGGAGTCGGAATTCTTCGTTGCAGGTTAGGAATACCTTGGATCTGGCAAAACTCGGCGAGAAACACCGTCATCAAGGTGATTAAGAGAAAAAAACCTCTTCTCTCCTTCATTATGCGATACAATTACAAATAATTCCTTCTTCAAAATATAAACCTCAGCACAAGTTTAGGGAAATAATAAAAAAAATGAAATAAAATTGATAAATAAATACATGAAAAAATTCACAAATGAAACCAAGTAAATACACAAATATATAACTTAACATAATTATGTAGAGTCGTTAAGTGAATGAAGTAAAATAAAAGGGAAGAGAACAACGTGTGACCAAGTTAGAAATTGGATCAAAGTAAGAGTTTTATTTGGTGAAACAAAATTGTCACGTTACAATATCTTTTGAGATGGCGTAACGTGTAAAATGGGTAATTCTATCATTAAATCCACCCCTCGCAATTTGTCAAAACAGCTACGTCCAGCACCCAACCACTTCACTTTGAACAGCGGCGTATGTCGAAGTTTGTACTCTGTTACCGTTTTTAAGGTCCCTTAATTACCTATAGTTCCGGTTGATTGCTGTGATGAAGTTAATTTGGCTTGTGGTGATTCACCACTTTTGTTTGAATAAAACTAGGTTGTCCATGAGGAAAAATTTAAGAGTATGGTTTGGGAAAGATTATACTTGCTTTGGAGCACTTACACATTTATTTTCTTCATTAGTTCTTTCATTCTTAGCTTCTTGAGTTTTTAGTTTATTTGATTCGTTTCCAGCAAGCAATTATAAATAATTTTATTCTTTGATTGAATTCCGTTTGACTATATAGTTCAAGTTCCTCAGTGGCTGTTAAATTAATGTTTTGATTTGATCCCTTTCTTCTATTATCAGTTATTCGATACTCTGCAACATTTAACTCTTTATCGATAAAAGGGATATACTTTAATGGGTTCGAATGAGTATCTATATGATTATGACCAAATTAAATTTTAAATTAAAGCTTTTCTTGTCGTAATTAGTTTTCATAATAAATCATTTGGTATTAAAAAATTGACTATTTTTCAACGGAATTTCTACATATTTATCCAAAATTATTTAAACTAAAAGTGGGCTATTGTCCTCTACGAGAGTTGCGGTATCTAGTCAACTTAACGGCAAAACGATTGTTCATTATTTATTTGCACAAAGATGGGTACAAAAAGAGGATACATTTTTTGGTCATAAACAAATAGAATAACTTGGTGGATTCATATTTTATTGTTGATTAGGTTGACTGATTATTGGAGAAGGATCGACGTGTTCTGCGGCAGCAGAGTGGGGGAAACCGCTACTGCCGTTCACTCGCTCGCGCCAGTATTCATTTCAGGAATATATGCGGAAAAAATTGCTGCAAATATCATTTTCATACAAATTCATTTATTTACATCAATTTTGTCCATTTCAGAGTTTTTAAAAATACTCTATAAGCTTTCTTCGTATTTAAAAACTCTGAAAAAGACTAAATGTATGTAAATAAATGAATTTGTATGGAAATAATATTTGCAGCAATTTTTTCCGCATATAACTTAATTTTTCACATTATTTGGTTTGTAGCCCACATTTTGAAGATTTTCCAAAAATGCTTTTCTAGGATAATTTATTACATGTATTTGTTATAAACAGTAAGCCAGATTTGACACAAAATGCAGTAAAGAATTAATTGTTGGTAAAATATAAGAAAATAAATAAGATGTTCGTGCATTGGTGACACAGGATATGATTTTTTTCGAGAATTCGATCGTGAATAGAGATCGTTTCTCAAAGTCTTGGAGAACGATGTCAGACATGTGTGTGCAACGGAGACAACTGTCAGAAAATTGTAGTTCCAGAAAATTTGGTGCTTCTCGTTTTGGCAACTTACTCTATCTCCCTCGGAACTTTCGGCAGAGCAGGGTCGTGACCAACACTGTAAGTGTGACAAAGATGGTAATAAAGCACTCTTAGGTCCGCATTATGTCTGTAGAGATACGTCGTTCCCACCTGGGTTGGACACTCAGATAGTATGTGTTCTAGGTACTCAGCGTGTGCATTACACGCGCTGCACCTATCACTCAAAGTTTGCTCTTTTTCCAAAGACTGTTCGTCTACATTTCTGTGAAAGTTTCCGTGCATTGTATTTTCAAGTGAATATGCGGGCCAGATGTTGGTGTTAAAAAGTAAACTTCTACCAGAAGTTCTTAATACCATCTTGTTCCTGCTTTTTCCTTCTCTTCGGCAGTGATTGATGGACATTCCCCCTTCAGATGTTATAAGGTTATCGCAAAACTCCTTAAAGCGGATGATGTTATCAGTATCTTCTTTCAACTCTAGTATTTTAGAGATCTTGTATACAGCTCCCTGATCTATCCCTTCCTCTTTTTTATTCTTACCCTCGCGTCAGATAACAGCCGTCTTTTGTCAACAATATGCTGCTTGATGGTCTGTAGCTTTTACTTGTTCTGTGTGATTGAAAATTCTTAGTTCGTGGGCGAACTTCCGAACCCTTTCCGTAAACGATCTACTAGATGTTATATAGCAAATTACACACTGAGTACGGGACGCATTCAGTCTTGCTTTGAACTCTAGGCTGATCGGCACTGTTTTCCGATCCATTGTCGAGTGCTCTGAGCTTCCGATCGTTTTAAACTACATGTAAAACTTTTTTTTGCTTTACTGGTGTCATTATTGTTCCCACGAGTAGCTAGGGAAAGGGTTCGTCCATCCTGGTAGAGCCCCGCAAGCAAGAATAAGACTGCATTCACTGAGAGGTCGCCGGGTATTTGAGACCCATGTATTTTCAAGCGGAAAAAACCTGAATGAAAAAAGTTAACTCTGGTTTACGAATGAACTGTAGTGGGAGACACGGAGACATAACTGTTGCTGATTTATTTCTGCCATGAATCGAGCCTTGGAAGGAGTTGTATGTTTCTGGAAATTCCGTTAGCGAGAGACACGATTGAGTAGGATAGACAAAGAACATAGGTTCCAAATTATTTTCTATAAACTCATAGTGGGACACAAGAGCGAGGTTTTTCTTCTGAAAAATTGGATTTCAGTCGAGAATACGAGATAAGAGTTAGTGGCGATGGGAACATCGCATCGTCGAAGGCAGTCATGTATAACCCGAACCGCGTGAGATGAAAGAATCGATCGATGAGTTCGAGCAATTTCAATGAGTTTTGTGCAATCATGCAGAACGACGGGAACGACGAGGAAGATGCCAGTATGGTGGAGACGAGACTTTAGTGAACATAACTGCTACGCACTAAAACCGAAATTTACACCACGCGGGTTATGTTGCCAGAAGCGCATTTGGCGATGGTTTGACGAATGTGCGGATTAGAAATAATAATAACGAATGTGTAAGGATGCAAGCACCATAGTACTTGTCTTAAAATATAAATAACGTAATTTAAGAATTGGGTAACTTATATCCGAGTAATTTAGATCTGAGAAATCTATGTTTGTGTATACTGCAGTTTGATCCAAAGAAGCCGCGGCCCATTTGGGCCAGGAAGTAGTCCGGCAAGTGTCCGGAAAGTCCTTTATAATCTAAACGCAAAATATTAACTTATGGGACTATGTAAGCGCTTGGGTTTTGAGTCCCTAGAATGATTTCATGGAAGAGGGGTTGCTTCGCGAAGCCTCTTGCAAAACTTTCATATGCGAAATCGAACTAGCAAAAGCATTTACTAAAACATAAAAGCGAATGAGACTTTTGCTTCGTGCTTTCACGATAAAACAAAACTTTTAAAAGCCTACCTCTAAATTGACCGCAGGTAAAAGATCAAATATTATCAGGTCTAAAGTCAAGCGAACTAATGATAAGTGCATCTACTGCGCCTTATACAGACGAACAAGAGCTTCTAGCTAAACTCGAAAGATTGGAGAGAGGGTTAAAAATTGTTATAAAATTAGTCCGTCTCACAATGAAGTGGGAAATGCAATAACGGAGAGTAATAACTCGGTCAGAGTAAAGTTAATTTAAAAATGTGTTTGAAGAGCGGACCCTTGAGACGAATTGCAAGAAAGGGGGCACCTGATACGTAGCTGCTCAAAACCACGACGTATGGAGAATACGGTTGTAAATAAAGTTGATAATATAGATAAAGAACCTTGAGAAAATTTAGTGTTAAAGAAAACTGCGTTATGTCCGTGGGTGTAGTACTCGGATACATCAATGGTGATGACCTAAAGTGCAAGAATATTCTCCTACGTGTAATGCCGAATGACATATATTTGCTGGAAGTAGATTTACAACACGCGACAAGAAAATTGTTACAATTATATCTAGAAGAAGATGCAATGAATTTGTTTGTCATAAATCCGAGTAATTCTTCAAATCGAGGTAGTATCCAAGTTGACCTCAAGAATCGAACCATTGAAATCGGAGGAGCATTACTGGTGATGAAATTACGAATTCAGAACGCAAGTCGTTCATCGAGTTACTGAACACAAATTGGCACTGTTTAGCAAGAACCCTAAACGTGTTAGATAATACTAAATAAACCAAATGGATGTCACGCAGAATCTAGTATCCGTTCCTATATCTTCAAGACCATACCGTGAGACGCGCAAAGAATGTGAGATTTTTCGAGAAGTAGTTCTCTTAGTGCAAAAGAAAAATGGAAATTCTCGTCTATTAGTCGGCTTTCGACGTTTAAATAGCCAGACATAAAAAATTCTAAATGATTTTAGAGGATTCAGTCTCTACCCAAACTAGATGAGTATTTTAGGGCAATATCTGGGAATAAGATCTTCGCCGCTCTTGATCTGTCTAACAAGTATCTCCATCTTCCACTCAAACTGTGATCGCGACAGAAGACAGCTTTCATCACATCAGTTTTATACGAACCTAATGAAATATTGATTTGATTAAACTTTATGTTCTTCTGGCCCGCTGTAAAAATGTGTGTATTATACTCCTCGAGGTGTCCATAATTTTACAATAGTTTCTCATTTA
This sequence comes from Belonocnema kinseyi, assembly GCF_010883055.1. NCBI lineage: Eukaryota > Metazoa > Arthropoda > Insecta > Hymenoptera > Cynipidae > Belonocnema > Belonocnema kinseyi. The sequence continues at coordinate 4,313,376 of NC_046665.1, read as the reverse complement.
CGGACTTAATGGACTATTTTCATCATTTTTATAAAAATTTTCACCAACCAGGGCATATTAGGCAATGATAATATAAGTAGGTAAAGCTCAAAAATTAAATTTTTGGAGAAAAAAAAAAGTTTTCTGTGGTAGGATTTAGAACGGAAAATTTGTTATACGCGGCTCGCATAGAGCGAGAATATTTTATTGGCAGATTAGAAACACTCTCGCGGACGACGTTTATTCATTTAGTTGAAAACTATATACAAATTCTACCAACTAAATATTAGACCTTAGGGTCAGAGACAACCACGCGGCTTCCGCTATAAAACAGCGCGCACTGACCCAGAACGTCAGTGGTTTGGGAGCTGGAACCAACAATCTTACAACTGATAAAAAGAGATATTTCGGGTTTCACTCGTGTAAAAAACTATGAATTGTTTTTTACACGAGTGAAACCCGAAATATCTCTTTTTATCAAAATGAGTCATCGTGAAAGCATAAAATCTATTATCAATCTTACAACTGTTATCCAGCTATAGGTTCTGACCGCAAGCCATTGCCTTCCTTCTGGACAACAAATTCGCACGAACTAATTTTCACTCTCTCTTCGAAAAATCTACAGCTGGTACCCAGCCCTATATTTCTCGAGAAGCATCACCGTTGCTCTTTTGAGACGAATAATGTTTATACTAACGGTGGCTTACTATTAGCACGATGGCAACAAGAAGTAAGAGCAAAATGAACCTATAAACTTTTCTTAAACATAATTTGTTTAACTGATTATTCGTCTTTCTCAGTCTTCATCTCTATCTCTCCTCCGCTAAGTTGCCAGCTGGCATTCCAGCGTTCTCAGCCAACACGCTCACTAACTTCATCCCATTCCCCTCTAAATAACAAGATGAATCTCCCCTAACCCGCTTATTTCTAGTGTAATATTCAAAGCTGAGAACAACTGCTCAGCTACTACATCATTCCACCTTCCTCACCTTCTTTCCTCCAGATCACTCTTTCTCCCACTATATTTTTCTATCTTAAGAGATAGACACGTCAGTCCCTCCTTCCACCTCCACCCATGTCTTTCCGTTCAATCACTCCCTATAGCGAGTTACCTTTGCGAATTCCTGTCCTTCACCCCAAGAGATTGTTTCTTCTCAATCTGTCTTAATAGATATAAATCAATTGTCCCGAAGATTATTTTCCTTAATGCTACCACCAAACCCCCCCCCCCCCCCCCCCCATAAGTAAGGAGGATTTAAAATTTCATAAAAATAATTTAATCTAGTGGTTCTTATGAGCTATACTTGTAGGATATACGAACAAAAACATTTATTCAGTTTTGTGAAATAACGAAACAAGCTTTAACCAGCTGTCAATCTCGATCATTTAAAAGTAGTATTTACATGCATTGAAAATATTTCATAAATCGTCAAAAACTTTTTAAAATAATGGTATCACTAAAAAGAAGGAAAAACTGAATGAGCTTTACTTAGCATCATTTTCACTTATTTTTAAATTGTTTTTTTTTTCATATTATGCTCTAAGAAACTGCAAAATCGTTTGAATGTCGATAGGTCTTAAACTAAATTTTCTGCTCTCGTAGTGTAGTATACTATTTTGAATATAATTCTCATTTGTATTTTGCAGGCCTTAGAAGCAGAAATCGTACCTTATCTTTTAGATATACTTGAAGGAAAACTGGATATCATAGAGAACCTAACTACAACAAAAGCGCAGATAGTGAAAGCCTTAAAAGCTATGACAATGAGCTTATTGTTAGGTGAAAGAGTTAACGCAATTTTAGAAAAATCTGCCGTATGGGCAGAATATAAAGACCAGAGACATGACTTATTTATATCCAACACACCAACATCGTGTTATCTTACAGGTAAGAAGTTCCAGATATGCATTTTGTTTTATCAATTACTCATATTTAATATTATTATTTGTCAAGTCTACACGCCCAAAAGTAACCGAATTTTCCTGGCTGACATCTTCGCAATGAATCTTAACCCTTGCCATGAATCTTAACATTAGAAGTAAGGAAAGAGCCTCTCTCCATTTAGATGCCTTATTTCCAATAGCCCAAGCAAAGAAAGCAGGGATTTAAATCTTCTGCCAATAGAACCTCAACAAGAAAATGCAGGGAAACTTTGACGGAAATGCACAATATCAGCCCTTGTCGAAGGAGCTAACTTTTGCTGTCCTCGAATCGTCTGGACTTAATTCAGGTACAGAACTTCGATTTTTGAACATCAATTCCCATTGCATACTCGATGCTTGACATCGCTCACAATTCTCGACTCCAGCAGGACAAAACATCACACCCAAGGAGAAGTAAAAGGAGCAGTTATTGATCTTCAAGGTCGATAGTGTGCAAATAAAATCCTTGACGATCCATCCTCTTAGTGACAGAAAATATTGCCCCTTCCCCCCAACTTTATGTTACACTTCTCAATTAAGTTAGCGCAATAAACATGCTAGCTAAGTTAGACTACAAGAATTTGTGAAATTGAAGATGATTGACTGACTTGGTAGATAGAAAAAATGCCTTTATTTGTGAGAAATACATTAAATGTCGTTATTTCTCAGATAATTTCAACAAGGTCTTGGGACCATAACAAAACAAAACGAAATATTAAGTCCCATATTTACTTACGTTACGTTATCGGACACAGAAAAAAACATCGAACGTTTTTCGCATTTTGACACTTATATATTTACGATCTCGTATAAGAAAAAGAAAACTTGTAAACCTATTTTTATGCAACTCAGAGGCATTTATGACTAAAGAAAATTCGATAAGAGATAACATTCTGGTTTATTTTATAGTTTATTTATTTAGTTTATATATTCCTGGTTTATCAAAATCATTTTCCTCAGAGAAGTTGTAATATTGGTCTACTATCCAAACATCCATACATTTCTCATAGAACTATTGTGAAAATTTAATGATCCAGTTGTGGCAAAGAAACTGCCTTTCAAAAAACTTGGTTTGAATCCAACTTACGCACCCCATGATCATAAGATCACCGTCTCGTTGACCTGATGTTAAAGGTAAATGATCCAGGTATTTCAAATACATCTTCCTGGAAGAAAGGCCTCAAATAATTCTTTTCTACCCCCCTGATAATTAACGGACTGTCTCGTCACCCTCATATTAAAAGAGATTAAAAGAAATTTTGCTTCAAATGAACGTCACTCTTTGATCATTACCGGATAGTCTCGTCGACTTGTTAAAAATCTTTGATTCAAATGTGTCAACAGAATTTTTCTTAAGGAAATTTGACTTCTTGTGCTCATTTGCTACTCCCTGATTATAACCTAGCGTTTCTGTCAGTTAATATCATAGTTGTGCCTTACTCTATACTATGGACTTCGGGAAACTGGTCGCTTTAACCTCTTTAAATCTGAATGGTTTCAGTAAAGTTAAGTAAATAAAATATGTCTAAGAATATGTGTTACTGTGAGAGCTTTTATTGGAATTATTACAGTGTGCTTGCAATATATTTTGAATTTACATAGTTTTTTTCGCGTCAATCTCTGAACTATTATGAATGTTAATGTTACAATAAATTATGCGTTTCAAGTGGAGTCAATCGTGCAGTTGATCCAAGGAGCCTACACCTGTTTCTATTTTCTACAAATAATACGTATGATGTCAGGAGAACAGAAAATTAAAAAGCTCTGTTTCCAAAGAAAATCTAAGATATGGGCCGTATGAATTATTTTTGCGGTCGACATGCTCATAATTCTATTAATGAATCGAAGCTCGTCTCAAAGGCCGTTTCACTCTGAAGGCCAAGAAACATAGCCGCGATATTTAAATTGCGTTCGACATGTTTTAATAATTTCTACTGGGACGGAAAATGTATTTCGGTTTAAACATATGAAGTGATACCTTTGTTTAAGTCAGGGATCCAACTGAATCTTTCGTTCAGTTTCATTATTCAGAAAAAATAATTGAGTAGTGCTGATTGTAGTGAGTTTACAGTGGAATTTGAGGTGAGTTGGTGGGAAGAGAATGTGGGGTGGGGAGGCAGGTGCAATCGAGTAGAGGCTACAGGGAAGGTTAGTATTCTGCTAGCAGATAAGTGATTGAAATAAGGGTCAATATGAGATAAAGGTAGAGAGGGAGAGATTGAGGGCAGATAGTTTCGGCTCAATCGAACCATTTACAAATAGGAAGAGGGGTAGGGCAGAAAGAGGAAGTAGCGAAGAAATTAAAGAAATAGGATCCATCCTAAAAGCACCAAAAATGATCAGAACACCACCGGGAAAAGATCGAAAGAGACAGAGGGAGAAGGGCGATAGGAAAGATAAGGACAACATTGAACATAGAGGCAGGAAGAAAGAGGAGATGAAATAAAACGGGAAATTTGGAAAGAAATGGAACTTTGAAAAGAGATACGAAAATGGAGATAGGTTAGGGAAAATTTGGAAAAAAGGATGAGGACTTTATAACAAAAATTATAAAAACAGGATGAGCATAATAAAAAGGTAGAATGCTTGGAAACTAGGATTATGAATATCGAAATATCAATACGGGCGCTTGCAGTAGGGGAGAGTGTGAGTAATGAAAGAGAAAGGATAAAGGAAATAGAAAGAAGATTAGAAAAGAAAGAAAGAGATGAAAGAAAAAGAAAAATATTGATAAAGGATCTAAGTTTAGAAGGAAGAAATGGGAGAAACTAAGGGTGGGAGATTATATTAATTCAGATCACTTAACCTTAATAGTGATATTACAGGGAGAAAAAAGTAATAGCAATATGGACACAAAGGAAGTAAAAGTAAAAAGAGCAGGAAAAGGGGATTGGTCAATGGAAGGCAAAGAACAGTTTAGAGAAAAGGTCAGAAATATCAAAATGAGAGAGGGAAATGTGGACGAGGAGATGGAAAAAATGATAGGGGAAACAAAAATAAGATTAGAGTGCACAAGCAAAAAAGAAGTTAGTAAAGAAAGGAATAGAGGTGGATGGGATGAGGATTGTAAAGAAAAAAGGAGGAGGTCAGAAAGGAATTAAGAAAATGGAGGAAAGAAAATAGTAGTGGAGGAGAATATATGAGAAAAAATGAGGAATATGGGCGGAAGAAAAGGCCTGGAAGGTAGTTAATAGAGAGAAAAAGAAGAAAAAGAGTAAACCAGGATATTACAATGGTAGACTGGAAAAAATATTTTAAGGATTTGCTAGAAGCTGTAGAGAGAAAAATTAGGAAGGGAGGAAAATATAGTAGAGGAAGAGATGAGGAAGAGGACATAACAAGGGAAGAAATAGTCAAGGTGTCTTGAATAATGAAAGATAGAAAGGCACCTGGTGTAGATGAGATTCCAACTGAAGCCTGGAAACATGAAGGGACTGCACTAAAGGAATGGGCGTGGATAATGTGTAATAGGGTATGTTGAGGAGAGGGGTCACCAGCGTTATGGAAAGAAGGAGTAATGCTACCCATAATGAAGAAAGGCAAAGGGGAGAAGGTTAAATATTATAGGGGTGTGACGCTGATGCCAACATTATTTAAAATATATGTAACTGTTTTGTTGGAGAGATTAAAGAAAGAAGTTGAAGAAGAAAAGATAGTGCACCGAATCAGACAGGGTTTAGAAAAGGAATAGGGGTGATGGACAACATATATGTTCTGAATTATCTGATAAATAAAAGGATTAAAAGGGACAAAGCTGCAACACCAGCAGTATTCGTGGAGTTGAAGGCGGCGTTTGACTTTTCGGAGAAAGTTAAAATAGAAAAAGTTATGGTGAAAAAGGGTATGCAAAAGGGTTTGATAAAAAGAGTATCGAAAATTTTCAGAGACACAAAAAGCAGGGTAAAGTTAGGAGAGAAAATAGTTGATAGTTTCTGGTTTTTTAAGAGGGGTCAGGCAAGGTCGTCCACTGAGCCCACTATTATTTAATATACTGATCTTAGACTTGCAAGCGAATGGAGATCATAGAACTCATATCAGAGAAAGGATAAAAAAAGCAGCAGGAAGAATGAAGCAGGTATGGATCTTTAAATTTCTCATGTTTCGTCTTTATGAGATTTTCTGCCATTGAAAATTACTCAATTTATCGACATCACCTATTTCAAAGCTATTTTCGGTTTCCTTATTATTTAAATGAAAGTTTGAAGTCACGTGATTTCCTATTTTGAGTGTGTAATGATAGCCTCGTCGCTTGAAAGTTATTTGATACGCTGGTATGACCAGTATTAGGTTATGCAGCGGAAATATAGGGATGGAAGGAAAGCAAAGAGATTGAGAGGTTACAAGAAAGGTAGAGAAGGTGGACGCTAGGGGTAGACTAGGGGACACCGAGATATGTGGTAAGAGAAAAAGCGCAAAGGGATAAATTAAGTACTAGAGCGGGTAAGAGGGCATGGTAATTTAAGACCAAGAGAAGGGAGGGAAAGGGGTGAGAGTCAGCGAAAAATTGTTTGAAGGAGGTAGAAGAAAGGAGAGGGAGATCAGTAGAATTTACAACATGGGTAGAATTAATTTTTAATTTTAAACAAATTTGCCTTTCATGTTTTTTAGAAAAACCAATGCTATCCGGAATATCCATAATCCATAATATATTCCCACAACGGTCATCGGAGAAAGACAGCGAAAAATTGCCTTCTCTTGGACCGCACACCCCCTTAATAACAAAAGTTTAAAAATCGGGGTCCTGGGAAAAAATCGTCCATTTTTTCTCGCGTTGTTGTCGTGGTAGGGCTTGAGTTTTGCTTTCATGACTTTGACGACTATTTTGGCAATGATGGTGAGCTGCGGGATAGAGAAATTATCGCTAAAGTGAAGGACATCAGGACTAATCTACACAACACTGAAGACGGAGCAATGGAGATTAAACAACAGGATAATTTGGCTTGTAAAAACGGCGACCATGAATGTCACTTAGAGGAAGCCACTTCATTCGGTCGAGCAGGGGCAATTGATGTTTTTCCTTAAACTGTTGATGATCCAACACCACCACATCCTCCATAGGTGGATAGCCTTATACGACCAGAGGCAGAAGCAAAGGTTCAGCAACCAAAAAAGCGACAAAAATGGACATACCATATGAACAGAGATGTTCTGCGCCTTTATTTTTTGGCAGAGAAATGTGGGTAAAGTGTGAGGAAAGAACATCATATACTCTTCTTACTTGAGAACTCAGAGCTAGCCACAAAAATAAATTAGTAGAATTTGGTAGATTAAAAACGCTGAATATTTGTAAACAGATTGATTTCGGCTGTTGAAATAGCTTCGATCAAAATGAAAGTGAAATAGCAGCTTCCCATCGATGAACTTCACTTGAAAGATGTGAAAAAAGAAGACTTGATTGAAGCTAAAGACATAGGTGCTAGGGATAATGAACATTATGTACCGGGTCCATTATAACCACATCCGGATATTAATAATGATGATGTGGATAGCGAAATCCCAGAAAAACTACAGCACTTTGAAAGGAATTTTGGTCATGCCTTACTAGAGTTCAGACATGTAGAACCAACAGCAAGGGATCGAGATCGACCATGGAAGATCAGGTTGGATATGGATGTCAGCAAAGTAAGGAGCAAATTGGGTTGATTAACAATAGCACTGCAATGCAGCTGACAAACATTACAGCTTTAAATGTTTCAGCGGTCTTGAAAAGGGCAAGTAACTGGAAAGCTCCAAGTCCGTACATGTGGAACAACTTCTGGTACAAGTACCTGACGAGTGTGCATTATGCGTTGGCAAAGTGTTTTCAGAAGAACACCCAGATCTGTTGCCAGGCTTTATGCTCCAAGGTACTACGCATATGTTACCTAAAAAACCAGATGTTTTAAAAACTCGCGAGCCTGTAAAGATCTGGCCACTATAGACGCTGTTGCCATGACTCAATCTCTTAAGCATCAAAGGAACTTACACATGACCTACGTTGGCTACAAGTAAGCGTTTCCTTCCATGCCGCATCACTATTTGCTTGAAGTCTTACAAATTTACCAAATTCACCCACGCATTCTTGATTTTCTAAGTTATGCTATGAGGCTCTGGAGTACAAGAATAAAGTATTTTGATCATGGAAAACCAAGGATACACTAGATCAATACGCATTACGACGGGTATATTTCAAGGAGACTCCTTTAGTGGACTATGGTTCTGTTAAGCGTTGAACTTCCTGAGAAAAAGACTAAAAAGCATCACATGAATTCAGAATTCATGATAATGAGGATGGTCATCAAGTGACCCATCTTCTCTACATGGATGACCTTAAAAAAAAACCTGCCCAAAAACTGCAGCAAGTGATCGATGTCTCAAAGCAGTTTTCAAGTGATATCCACATGGAAAACGGGCTATATAAAAGCAGAATAGTGCATTTAATCAGATGGGAATTAGGGACCACAGAGTTAGAGTACACCCGTATTTAGTGTGTGATTGAATACATAACATTTGACAGAAATCATACCGCAAATGTTCGACAGTTCGCGCGGGAACTGTGGATTCGTTATCACACACTGAACAAGTCAAAGCTGTTTACCATCAGGCAGCATATTGTTGACGGAATACGGGTACTATTTTAGCCTAGGAGAAGTATAGAGGGGAGAGATAGGTGGGTTTGAGAAAAACAGCAGTTTTTCTCTGACCGATATTGAAATCTTAAAAGACCCTCCAGCTACTGTTGATCATCCGCCCAAACCAAAGTCCGTCGAAGCATTTAAGAAATGAGTCTATGAAGTTCGTTATTCATGGGGAGAAGACTTAAAGAACATAAATAGCTTCATGGGGCTTTGAAATGCCCTCATAAAACCTTTGGTAAAATGCTCACCCTTTACTTCCGAGGAGCTAAAAAAGTATTAGAAGGCATATAGAACTATTCCGCTCCGGGACTAGATGGCATCAAGACCTTCTGGTGGAAGAAGTTTCCTTCAACCCACCAGCATCTGACCCACATTTTCCCCTTATATCTAAAGTCCGAAGAGCCTATTCTGGAGTAGTTGGTGGAAGATAGGATTGTTCGGATAATCGGCCCTGTGTGGCAAGAAATGTACTAACAACGCTAGATGTGTCCGCAAAGACGCAGCATTCTACCAGCGCGGCCTATCGATGGGAGAGATTAATGCCGATTTGGAAAACCAGATTCACTGTCTCATCTGGAAAACGTCGTATGACAACTAACAGCTTTCTAACACCTTTCAGAGAGGTGTCTTTCAGGACGACACCATATGTCCACACATCTTTTGCCTTACATTATTGCTACTATCTCTGGCACTTCGCTATTCCGAAGGATACTTTTACCGGCACACCTAGCTCTGGAGCTTGTTAAGGAATACTCTAATGGTTTTGGAATGGATTTTCGGGTTAAAAAATGCGCTAAGTTTTATTTAGAGCGACGAAAACTTAAAGGCATTCCCAAACACCCTGAGCTCGTCGACGAAAGAGCTATACGATAACTTCCTGCTAGAGAAACCTATACATACATGGGCGTGCCACAGAGCCGCATTCAGGATGTTGCATCTATAAATGATACTCACCATAATAGGTACAAACGTCTCATCCGGCAGATTAGTTCTTTCGCACTGTTCGTAAGGAACAAAGTATCTGCAATAAACATGCTTGCCGTCGCGGTATTGCTCTATTCATTTGGAGTGATTCCAGAGACGAGGGCTGAGCTCAGATCCCGTAATATCGGGACACAAAATGTAATGCACATGAACAAAACGATCAACCTTAAGTCTTGTATACCGTGACTTTACATGCGGGCAAAATGCAGAAAGCGGTCGTCCTTTCGTCGTTCCGTGTCCTGAAGGTGCACGAGAGTTTTGCCGAATCATCGCATCAAGTCCGTCACAGACTGTAACCATCTAGTTCACGTTCGGGAGACGTGGTTAAGGCTGAAATTTTACCGTTCTTTCGCTGGGAGTAGGTGCAGTTTTTTCAGATTAGCACCCACTTCTGGACAAATCCCGCGGTTGTCCTTATGACAATCTTTTAATTATTTATATATATTTAAAAATTTGTCATAAGGACAACCGCAGGATTTCGTCAGGAGCGGATGCTAATCTGGAAAATTGGACCCGCTTCCAGCGAAATCGCGGTAAAATTTCAGCCACAAACACGTCTCACAACCGTGAGATAGGTCATTACAGTCTGTAAAGGAATCAATACAATCTGGTCCTGTGCTGAATAGTTCTTCATCCCTCTTCATACTTTTTTCACCTCCTCGGTAGTGATGGGTGGGCATTCTTTATCAGGTGTTATGAGAGCAACACATAACTCCTTAAAGCTATTAATATTTTCTGAGTCTTCGTCCAGTCTATGCTGCACTTCGTAGACTTCTCTCCAAAATACTTCGACCTCCTCTGGTTTGGGTGGGTGTTCGACAGTAACTGGAGGGTCTTGGAAGAGCCGAGATGGGTCAGAGAGAAACTGTTGATTTTCTCTGACCCACCTTTCCCTCCGCTCTAGACTTCTCTTAGCGTCAGATAGTATCCGTATTCTCTCAACAATATTCTGCCTGATGGTCAGCAGCTTTGACTTGTTAAATGTGTGCTAACGGGTCCGGAGTTCGCGCGCGAACTTTCGAACCTTGGCGGTAAAATTCCTGTCAGATGTGATGTAGTCAATCACACACTGAATGCGAGACGCGTACTGTCTTGCCCAACCTATCTTTATGGCAAGTTGATGCATTCGTCTTTTGGTCTTATGATCAACCGTTGGTTTCGTTTTACGGTTCGCATCGGCCAAAGCTCTCGCTGCATTATACAAATTGATAGCCCAGAGGTCGGATTCTCCGGAAAAATGTCCACGAAGCTCGTCATCCATTTCAGCCAGATCTTTAGGCTTGAGAGAAACCTTGATGTTAATGTTTCTCCGGGTCGTAAAGCATCGTTCTTCCTGTATTGGATGCCTGCCCTCGGTTTGTCTTAGTCTATATCATCGACATTTCTTGTCCGAATGACGTACGAAGCAGAAGGCCAACATTTTACGCCAAGCTCAAGTTCCATCCTCAAACTTAAAAAAACAAGAAAACCCGAAATTAAAGAACTCAATCAAGATAAAGATATTATAATATTACCCGCAGACAAATGCAATACAACAGTAATAATGAATAAAGAAGACTATAACAACAAAATCATGGACCATCTAACTGACGATAGATACGAAAAACTTAAAAAGGACCCCACAAAAAAAATAGTCAGTAAAACAAAGACTCTTCTGAAAGACTCTAAACTTGACAGCCAAACAATATCTAACTTAATACCTACTAATCCTATCTCTCCAAAACTTTACGGGCTCCCGAAAATCCACAAGGAAAACATTCCACTTGGAACGATCGTCAGCGCAATAAACTCACCAACTTACAACCTAGCACGTTCCCTCGCTGCAAGACTAAATCCTTTTACAGGAAACTGTATCACTCACGTCCAAAACTCATTTGACTTTATTAAAAAGACACAACAGATTCACATTCAACCCCAAGACATCATAGTGAGTTTCGACATAGTATCTCTTTTTACGAAAGTACCAATCTCGGATACAATTAATGTTATTAAATTTTTCACAAACTTCCCTTCCGAGCTTGTACCTTTGATAGAACAATGTCTCAATAATACTTACTTCTCGTTCAATATAAACATATTATGGCACATCTAAAAACTAAAATCTTCAACCAAGCCAAACTTAAACCAGAATTCTGGTTCCGCTACGTTGATGACACATTTGTCATCTGGCGGCATGGACGAGATGAACTAAATAAGTTTTTCGATTTTATTAATCAATTACATCCTAATATCCAGTTCACCATGGAAATAGAACAAAACGGAAAATTGCCTTTCTTGGACGTATTAGTTTGCAAAAAATCTGTTAACACATTAGGACATGAAGTTTACAGAAAACCCACGCATACAAACAGATACCTATATGCCTCCTCCCCCCATCACCCATCTCAAAAACAATCGGTCATCAACTCCTTTGTATACAGAGCTGTCTCCATAACAGACAAAGATAACTTTCAAAAGGAATTACAAAACGTTAAACAAATCCTATTACAGAACGATTACACAGACAAACAAATTGATAAAGCAATAAGAAAACACACTCAAAAAAGCAAGTCAACACCACCTACGAAAAAAAGAGAGAGAAAAAGGACCACCACCCTGCCCTACACCCAAGGTGTCACAGAACAAATAGGAAGAATTCTCAACAAACACAACATCCAAACCATATTTAAACCACCGGCGAAAATAGGATAACTACTAAATAACCCTAAAGATAAAAAGGCACCCTTCAGTGATCCAGGAGTATATAAAATCCCTTGTTATGGTGGAAAAGTTTATCTGGGAGAAACCGGGAGAGCGGTGAGCCAACATATGAAGGAACATGAAAGTCAAGTCAGACTCAAACATTTCACGCAATCAGCACTAGCTGAACATCATATCGAAACAGGACATAACATTTTATTTGATGAAACAACATTCATTGCAAAAACACACCAAAAATTTCCAAGAAAACATAGAGAAGCAATCGAAATCTTAAACACCCTAATAACATCAATAGGGACAATGGATATAATACCAATCCGATTTAGCTTCCGTTCTCCCAGATTTTGAAAAAAAGACTTGATTGGCCAATCAAGTTCGACCAGTCCCCACGGAGGGGCGCTTTGGCTAATCACAGGCATCTTACGAAGTATACCTAAGAACATCATGACCTGATACCTCAGTTTCAGGTCAGCCCTGAAGATGTCAACTGCAATGTTTACGAAACGTCGGCAAACAATTCGTAGTTTTTTACACGAGTGAAACACGAAATATCTCTTTTTATCAACATTTCTTGTCCAATCAACCGGAATTTGCTGCTAACCTATACGACCGAGGTCAATAAGTGTAGCAAGCTGAAGTGTGCAGTACCGACATTAGGAAGAAACGTGAAATATGCATCTATTCATCTTTTTGTCATTTTGACTATAAGCAATGCACAGGCAAGATGAGCTGAACATCTTGAAGATTAAGGAGTTAGTAGAGTACTCGGGTACTCTGAAAAAGTTCTAGAGAGTGGGAACTAATAAAGTGCGCAGGCGAAAAACATGTTAACTGGGTGATTTTAAGAGTGTGATTAATAACAGTAATTTTTTATTTAAATTTCAAGATGATGTCACAAACACGTCGAAAAAACGTTTGTACTACAAAATGAATAGCTTCTTCAAAGCGCCCCCAACTTCCAATATGTCAAAATAACGAGTTTATAAAAATTAATTAATAACCAGCATTTTTCAGTTGCTTAATAAATATTTGTATAATTTAATGACCATATTGTCCTACAAATTAAGTGGTATGTTTTCGCAGTCTTGTGCTCGTAAATTCTCAATTCCACGGTAATACTTTTCACATTCTTATTAGAGAAGGTATTAGATTTGTGTAAAATTTGCCCCCCCCCCCCGCAGTTGTCAAATAGTTACGTTTCGAGACACCCTGAATCCGAAAAACAGGTTTTTACAAATGTATCTGTCTGTATTTCTGTATATATATCTGTCTGTTTCCACAATAAATTTTTAAAAAATCTATTAGATTGGACTTGGGTACACTCGTTTAGTGTACTCAACTAAAGGTCAAGTTCGTTAGCCAGTCATTTTGGATAAAAATTCAAAAAGTGGGCACATTTTGAATATTTTAGAGACCACTTTTTTCAAAATTAAAAAATTCTCTGTGCAGTTATTGATAGCATTCAGAAAGTCAAACAATTTATCCTAATGATTTTTTTCATAAAACAAAAAATTACCCGAGTTATAGCATTTACAAAATTCCAAAAAAACACACGAAGAAGAAAATTTTAAGTCAAATAACGCACGATATGAAAAAAGTCAATATAAGAAAATTGTTGCTTTTTGAATGCCCTACAAGATTTTCATAACAACTTTTTGAATTTTTTTGAAAAATAAAAAACTCAAATTTTGACAGCATACAAAATAATGAAAAATCCAGAAATTATATTTTGCAGCCAAGCTGTGCAAAATACGGTGAAAGATGAGTTGACCAAAATTAAGCATGTGAAAAAGATCTACAAATTTGTTAAGAATCACTTTTTGATAGGATACATAGTTTTGGCTTTAATCATGAAAAACATCATTAACAGTAAAAAAAAATCTACCCGCTGTGTGGGCAAATTCTCATCACAACTTTTGTCTTTTAATTTCATTTTTGTGTAGTGTGTGGGCTTTCAGAACATTATATTTCTTTATTTTTTTACGATTAAAACCAAAAACGGAACTATAAGAAATTATTTATGAAAAATAAATCATTTTTACATTCTTATCAGAGAAGCCATTAGATTTGTGTAAAATTTGCCCCCCCCCCCCCCCCCCCCCCCCCCCCCCCCCCCGAGTTTTGTCAAATTCCACGTGTTGAGACCCCCTGCATCCGAAAACAGGGTTTTACTAATGTCTCGGTCCGTCGATCTGTCTGTATGTATGTGTGTCTGTGAGCACGATAACTCAAAAAAAGCATCCTATTAGATTGGCATTTGGTACACTCATTTAGTGTCCTAAACTAAAATTCAAGCTCGTAAGCCACCCATTTTGGATAAAAAGTCAAAAAATGAGCGCATTTTGAATATTTTTGAGACCACTTTTCCATATTCATAGCATTTCAAAACTCCAAAAAACACACAAAAATGAACCTTTAAAAAAATAACGGACGATATGAAAAAAAGTCAAGAGAAGAAAAAGTTTGATTTTTAAATGTCCTACAAGATTATCGTATCACCTTTTGTAATTTTCTTGAAGAATCAAAAGTTAAAATTCTGACAGCATTCAAAATGAATGGAAAATGAAGCCACGGGATCTCGGATCAGAGTGCCAAGTGGGCCAATTTTGGTAAGCAGAACTGGCGCTGTGGGACGAACCAAACGCAGAGTTAAGGCGCCAAAGTCGACGCTTATGGGATACCATGAAAGACGTTGGTTGCTTAAGACAGCAGGACGGTGGCCATGGAAATCGGAATCCGCTAAGGTGTGTGTAACAACTCACCTGCTGAAGCAACTAGCCCTGAAAATGGATGGTGCTAAAGCGTCGCGTCTATACTCTGCCGTCAGCGGCAAGAGAGGCGATTCGTCCATCATGAAGCCCTGACGAGTAGAAGGGTCGCGGCGGTGTGCGCAGAAGGGTCTGGTCGTGAGCCTGCCTGGAGCCGCCGTCGGTGCAGATCTTGGTGGTAGTAGCAAATACTCCAGCGAGGCCCTGAAGGGCTGAAGAGGGGAAGGGTTTCGTGTGAACAGCCGTTGCACACGAATCAGTCGATCCTAAGCCCTAGGAGAAATCCTATGTCGATAACGGTGTTCGATTCGGTTTCGATTCCTCGAGAATCAAACCGAAGTTCCTATGACAAAGCCACCGAACGCGTCCTCGGGTTGCGGATAGAGGGTCCCTGTACCAAGGGTTTCTGCTGAATATGGTTACAAAAATAAATAGGCAGTCGCGGACAATTGTCTAGGGGTGGTCCCGAAGGAATTAACCCCCAAGCGGAGGTGTGAAAACCGTGCCGAAAGATGAATGGCGCCTGGGTGAGGTGTCTAGAACGGTGACTCTGGGATACCGGGCGACCTCTCAGAGTACGCAGCCTTATCCTTGCATGCGGGGCTCTACAAGGATGGACGAACCCCTTTCCCTAGCTTCTCGTGGGAACAACAATGACGGCATCAAACATAGTTGTAGTAAGTGCGGTTCAAAACAACAGAACGCGCAGGGCTCCCGACAATGGGTCGGCTAACAATGTCGACCAATCTAGAGCTGGGGGGGCCAATGAAAATGGATTCAATGCGATGGATCGGCGGGATCTCGCAATCTTTGGGGGTGTGGCCCCAGAACGGGGTTACATGGCACGGCTGCATTCTCTGTGGTGCGAGAAACACCCGGATCTATCGCACTTTTCGCAGAAACGTCTGCGAAACCATGCTGAACTACTCCGAAAAAGGGGCTATGTAAGCGGAACGCCTACTCTACCACAGCTAGAATAAGCCGGCAACAGAGAAAGAGAGGCGACAATAAGACCAACCGCGAGCAGGCATCCAATAGAGGAAGAGCGATGCTTTACGACCAGTAGAAACATCAACACCAAGGTTTCGCTCAAGCCTAAAGATCTGGCTGAAATGGATGACGAGCTTCGTGGACATTTTTCCGGAGATTCCGACCTCTGGGCTATCAATTATTGTGTGTATAATGCAGCGAGGGGTTTGGCCGATGCGAACCGTAAAACAAAACCAACGGTTGATCATACGACCAAAAGACGAATGCATCAACTTGCCATAAAGATAGGCTGGGCAAGACAGTACGCGTCCCGCATTCAGTGTGTGATTGACTACATCACATCTGGCAGGAATTTTATCGCTAAGGTTCGAAAGTTCGCGCGCGAACTCCGGACCCGTTATCACACACTTAACAAGTCAAAGCTGCTGACCATCAGGCAGCATATTGTTGAGAGAATACGGATACTATCTGACGCTAAGTGAAGCCTAGAGCGGAGGGAGAGATGGGTCAGAGAAAATCAACAGTTTCTCTCGGACCCATCTCGACTCTTCCAAGACCCTCCAGTTACTGTCGAACCCCCACCCAAACCAGAGGAGGTCGAAGTATTTTGGAGAGAAGTCCACGAAGTTCAGCATAGACTGGACGAAGACTCAGAAAATATAAATAGCTTCAAGGAGTTATGTGTTGCCCTCATAACACCTGATAAAGAATGCACACCCATCACTACCAAGGAGGTGAAAAAAGTATAAAAAGGGATGAAGAGCTATTCCGCACCGGGACCAGATTGTATCAAAACCTTCTGGTGGAAGAAGTTTTCTTCAACCCATCAGCATTTGGCCCATATTTTCATCTCATATTTGAAGTCGGAAGAGCCGATTCCGGAGTGGTTGGTGGAAGAGCGCACAATACTCCTGCCGAAAATAGTCAACTTAGCTGACCCGAAGAATTACAGTCCAATAACTTGTCTGAACAAACTTTATAAGATATTCACGGCTATCCTAAATGATAGGATTGTTCGGGCAATTGTACCTGTGTGGCAAGAAATGTATGAACAACAAGGCTCAAAGAAAGGCGTAGCCAGATGTCGGGAGAATCTGCTTATCGATAGGTATGTCTGCAAAAATGCAACATTCCAGCAGCGTGACCTATCGATGGCCTGCATTGATTACCGGAAAGCTTTCGATTCGACCTCCCATAAGCTTATCATCTGTCTTTTGGAAATCTTAAAGGTTCATCCGCAAATAATTAGATGCATAGAGAGATTGATGCCGCTTTGGAAAACCAGATTTACTATCTCATCTAGAAAAAATTGTGTGACAACTAACAAGGTCACCTTTCATAGAGGTGTCTTTCAGGGCGACACCATGAGCCCACTCCTCTTTTGCCTTACATTATTGTCACTATCTCTAGCACTTCGCCATTCCGACGGGTACTTGTGCGGCAAACCTGCAGATCGAAAGTACAAGGTCACTCATGTGTTTTACATGGAGGATCTTAAGATCTATGCTAAAAACAAAGAGCAACTACATCTAGCTCTAGGGATTGTCGAACGATATACTAGGAAAATTGGAATGGAATTTGGGTTAGGCAAATGCGCCAAAGTTTATTTGAAGTGAGGAAAACTTAATGGCGTCCCTGAAAATCCTGAGCTCGTTGATAGAAGCGCTATACGACACCTTTGCGCTGGAGAGACTTATACAAACCTGGGCGTGCCACAGAGCCGCATTCAGGATGTGACATCTATAAAGGATACTCTCTGAAGCAGATACAAGCGTTTCATCCGACAGATTTGGTCTTCCGAACTGTCGGCGAGGAACAAAGTATCTGCAACGAATATGCTTGCCGTCCCGGTACTACTCTATTCATTTGGAGTAGTTCCATGCACGAAGAACGAGCTCAGATCTCTTGATATCGGGACAAGAAAGGTTATGCACATGAACAAAAGCATGCATCTTATGTCTTCCGCTCCGCGACTGTGCATCTCACGCCGTCAAGGTGGTCGCGGAATATTGAGTCTTGAATGTCTTCACAACAAGATTATTCTGGGTACAGCACATAGAGTTGCAAATGGAAGAGACCCTCTCTTAAAATGGTCAGGAATCACGAATAAGTGGGCAAAGGAGCGTTTCTGTACAAAGCAGCGGAGGAGGCTGCTGAAACACTCGGACTTGACTTCAGTATTAGGGGTGAGCAAAATGCATAAAATCTTATCTATCTCGAATACTCACTTCTGAAAGCCCGGATTAAGAAAGCACAAGAGAAAAACTTTCGTGGACAGCTCCTCGATAAGAGGATGCACGGTAACTTCCACAGAAATGTGAAGGATCAGTCAATGTCTTGTGAGCTAACGTTTGCTTTCCTCAAATCGCAGGGCGTGACATGCACACCCGGAGCACTTAGCTCACATACTATCTAGTTGTTCAACTCACGTGGGAACTACCTACATTCAAAGGCACAATGCGGCACTGAGAGTGCTTTTTTACCATCTCTGTCACTCTTGCGGCATTAACCTTGATATCGCTCCTCTAAATGCTCCTAGGGAAATCGAGTCGATTGTCGAGAATAGGAAGTGCTGCATATACTGAAACTTTATATTCTCGACAATTGTTTCTGTTGCTCACTCGAGGCCTGACATGGTTCTTCTTGACTTTGAGAAGCGAACCATGTTCGTTATCGAATTTTCGGCACCAGCTGACAAAAACATCATAACCAAGGAGAATGAAAAGAAAGAGAGGTATCGAGACCTTACAAGGGAGTTGCAACGATTGTACCCGGAATATTCTGTTAAACTAATCATCCTTATCATCGGCGCTC
Source organism: Belonocnema kinseyi (assembly GCF_010883055.1). Lineage (NCBI taxonomy): Eukaryota > Metazoa > Arthropoda > Insecta > Hymenoptera > Cynipidae > Belonocnema > Belonocnema kinseyi. The sequence goes on along the minus strand of NC_046665.1, from coordinate 4,294,601 downwards.
TTGGAGGTGCCAAACTTTCACTTGCTAATGGCCTAAAAAGCATCCCTGCGTGTCAAAAATATGCTAAAACACTTGCGGGAAAAATGCAGAAGGCGGTTGTCCTTGGGTCGCTCCGTGTTCTTAGCGTGCATGAGGCTTTTGCTGGATCGTCGTATTGATTCCTTTACAGACTGTAACCACCTATCTCACGGTCGTGAGACGTGGTTGTGGCTAAAATTTTACCGCGATTTCGTTGGGAGCGGGTGCAATTTTCCAGATTAACACCTGCTCCCGACGAAATCCTGCGGTTGTCCTTAAGACAAATTTTTAATTAAATATATATATAAATAATTTAAATGGTAAAAAGCGTCAAGGCTACTCAGTAGTTATGTGCTCATCAGGTACGTGATGAGAATGTGTTTGTTAAGGCCGAAGGAGCTTTAATAAAAGAGAATCCACAATCACCAAATTACTGTTGTCGATGCGTTCACCTTTATTTTTAAAAAGTCTGCGCAAAAAGATCGAGCATGTAGCGCGAGGTAAATACATTATCGAGCCCGAGGTGCGAGAACCAACAGTCGCGCGTCCTAGGCGTGCTCAAACTTGCGAGCTGCGCACACAGCAGATTTTTTCATTAATAACTGTAGGACAAAGATGAAAAATGTTAGGTTAGTGTATTCTCTGCAAAAATAAAACAGTGGTTATTTAAGTAGTCTAAAAATTTCATAAATATGTGAGCATTACTTAAAAGAAATACACATTTCAGAGAAGCAGCCTGAAGCAGATATGTTTATTTCAAACATAAATATCTACAAAGTGACGAAGCGGTTAAAATTTTTTATTGGAGCATAGTGAAATTAAAAGAAAGCAACAACAGAAAAAAAGATTCTTGGAAATTTTTTTTTAAACTGCCGCTGTTTTTTTATTTTGCAAAATAAAAAAAAATCCGCTTCATCACATGAAGAAATGTTGATACCAATGAAGAAAATGTCGGGTTCATTAGTTTCAAATGATGCTAACTGGAAAAATCGTGCGCGCTGTGGACATGCTTTTTTTCAACACTTTGTTGATTATTAAATAATGCCTAAATTCAATAATAATTTTATGTAAAAAATTGATTTCTAAACCTTAAAAATGAATAAATAAAAGCTCAAAGTTTTATTTAATTAAATATTGTAGGTGTCGTGAAATAAATTCTTGAAAAACACCGGTTTTGCCGAGATAGTAAAATCACCCCTAAATATTTTGATTTTGTACCATATTTTGTTCACACACGACAAATGAAATTTTCCAAAGAAATAAAACTGTCTTAAAAAAAGTTTGTTTTCATGTTACAAGTGCACCTAACCCATTAATATACTTTTATTCGTAATAAGCCATCAGAAAAGTTTTACGAGAGAGAAAGATTTCCTTATAAAAATTTTTATTTCCTCCCTTTCTTCCCGCAAATTAGGCTTTTCTCTTAACAAATTACATAAAAAACACTCACATGTTATTTCAAAAATTTTAAAAATTAAAATCAAGCTGTTATTAATGAAAATAGTATTGCTGTGGATTTGACAATTTACGAGCATAGGCCTGGGAAAATGTACCAATTATTTTGTAGGAAAATAGGGCCATTAAATCATACAAATATTTATTAAGAAACTCAAAAAATCAGCTGTTTATTAATTATTTTTTGTACATTCGTTATTTTGACACATTGGGAGTGGGGGACGCTTCGGCCAAACCTTTCATTTTGTAGGACAAACGTGTTTTCGACGTTTTCGTAACGTTATCTGAAGATTTAACTAAAAAAATTACTGTAATTAATCATATTTGTTTAATCACTCAGTCAACATGTCTTACGCCTGCGCACTTTATTAGTTCCCATTATCGAGAATTTTCGTAGAGAGAAAAGTTGGGCGTTTTCTCAAAACGAAGCTGCTCACGAAGCTTCAGCCTGTTATTAATAATTTTAAAAAAGTATGGCGGCTTATTTATACTGATAATTAGATGTTTGAACAATTTTTTAAAGAACTTATTATTTGTTTATTGCCATTTTCTCTTAGAATAAAGTTCTAAAGTCGCGTTTTTTCTAAATTTTTGCAGTATTGGTCTAATTTAAATTATATTAAGGTAATAATTAGTTCATGTTAACAAGCATAATTGCTTAAACGATGTATTACTATTTTTAATGATATTTTCGTTGAATCATGTTAAAAAATTGCGGTTTTTTTCTGAAATTTTCCACACTGCATACGGGAATAAGTGCCAAATTTTCGAAAATTGGTTTATTGGCTTAAACTACTTGTTTCCCTCTAACTCGTGTCCATGTCAGTACATACGGGCGTAAGTGCCATGCTTCATAATGAGGTGTCACCACGGCGTCATTGATTTTCAGAACACGTGTCGATTCTGGTTTTTTGAAGTTTGTCCGTTTGTCTTGGCAGTCTAGTCGCATAAACATCTTTTCAAAGACCTCACAGACTAGATTTATTTGGTAAAATAGCCTTTTAAAAATGTAAATGGACAATTGAAGGGAAACCCAGCTATATAAAACTAGCGGTACAGGTAGTGCTGCAGAAACAGCACTGAGTACGCTCTGACGAGTGCGTTTTCTTTGCATTTTCAGTGAATTTTCATCGGCAGGGTAAGATCCCATTTTTTTACACGACTTTAAACAGTGATAACTCAAATTTGTACCTGGAAAGTGCCCCTAAAAATGTATTACGTGAAAGAGGACACATTTCTCCGCAAAAAAAACTAATTTTAATGATTTTGCATCTGATCGATCCAATAGCCGGGCTACCTGAAACAACCTAAAAGTTTTCAGAAGTCTTCCTTCAATAGTAAGGTACTAATGCCTCACTAAAAGTTGTTTCGAATTTAAAGTTTACTTGATATTTTTTTCGCCGAAATCAAAAAAGAAAGTGCTTACCGTCAGGTCTCAATTTGCAATGAATTATTAGTATACAATTGTTCAAAAATATATATTTTTTAAATAATTGAATTTTGAGGGATTTTTTTTCTTCAATTTTATGATTGAAATTTAAATTTGAAAGAAAAAATGTAATAGTAAAAAGTTTCGTTTAGATAGACAGAATTCCTGAAAATAAAATCAAGAATCTAACGACCAAATTTGGACAACCAACACAAAATGTTCCCATTGAAATCTGAAAAAAGGAACATCCTCCCCTTCTTTGTTCCCCTATAAAAGAAGAAAAGACAAGAAAATCATTCATTTTGTAAAAAAATAATCACCAACGTTTTGGCACTCATACAGCACCCTTAGCAAGGCAAAAAAAAATATAAAATAAAAATTAAATTAAAATAAAAAAAATTAAATTAAAAAAATTAAATTAAATTAAATTAAGATAAAAATAAAATAAAAATAGAAACAAAATAAAAATAAAATGAAATTAAAAAAAATTTGTTGCTAGCAGGAACAGCACCACTGCCACTATGCTCTCTCAATTTATTTTATTTTTATATTATTTTAAATTATATTTTTTTTTGCCTTGATAAGGGTGCTGCATGAGTTCCGAAACGTTGGTGATTATTTTTTACAAATGTTTCTTACAGTCTGTCAAGTTAAAGCGTGGGTGGCTTTACTCGCAGTCGGTAAGGTGTATCGACATGATTTTGGTGTCAAAATATTAAGAAGAGCTCCCTC
>NC_046665.1:4278232-4290867 GCF_010883055.1 Belonocnema kinseyi | reverse complement strand
AGAGGGAGCTCTTCTTAATATTTTGACACCAAAATCATGTCGATACACCTTACCGACTGCGAGTAAAGCCACCCACGCTTTAACTTGACAGACTGTATTGTGATTTGATAATGGTAGGAATAAAAAGGACGAAAGAAATAAAAAGAAAAGGAAGGGGATCTGGTCGGATGCCTTCTCATTTTTCTTTCCTCTTTTTTATTTTTGTCCAAATTAAAGGCGAATGATTTTCTTTTCTGTTCTTCCTTTTTAGAAGGAAGAGAGAAGGAGAGGGTGTTCCTTTTTTTCAGATTGCAATGGCAACATTTTGTGGCGGTTGTCCAAATTTGGTCGTCAGATTCTTGGTTTTATTTTGAGGAATTTTTCTTATCAACTTGATTATTGGACGTTAAGAAATGGGTTTCGGTTGGATTTTTATCTAATTTAAATATCCTAAATTTGAAGTTCCGTCTTGTCATTCTCTACAGGCCCATAATTTGGACAATACTTTTTCGTGTTCTCGAGTGCTCGTACCCTTATTGCATTCGGACCTTCAACTGTGCACATAATTAAAAGCTTGTTCTTACAAATTCGATCAGGTTCTTCTTCTCAGATGAAAATTTCACCCAAGAAAATGTATCTTGGAAATTGTTGTCTTTCAAAATTCAAAAGTTTTTTTTTTGTGTAGTTTTTTTATTATAGAAGCTAACATTGTGGATATAGTTTTTACGGGAAGTACAAACTTTTCCAAAATGGTTGCAAAAGGCACTTTAACCTGAACATGGACTGTCTTTTCGATTTGAAATTAATCTAATATAATGTAAGAATTTTGAATAATTCAGAGAATCAAAAGAATATAGATAATTCATAGTAAATAATTACTTCAGTTAAAATAATTTCTCCGCTGTTCGATTTCCTAGTAGGTATAAATTAGTAAAAATTCTCTTGGAATCAGTAGAATTCACTTGAATTCTGTAGCATTCTCTTACGTTTAGTAACATTCTTTTGAGTTGAGCAGGATTCTCTTTAGTCCTGTAGAACTCTTTTGAATTCTGAATAAGTCTCTTGAATTCTGTAGAAATACCTTGAAATCTGTAAAATTCTCTTAAATTCTGTCGAATTTATTGTGCGCTCCGTCAATTCGCATTTTTTAAAGAATTTGGTTGATATTTCTCATAAGGTTCACATGGCAAAATTTTAGAAAGTCAAAGCAATTCGAAATAAATCATTATTTAGTCTAATTACTTCAGAAGCGTTCAAAAATTTTTTAATGAAATAAAAAGATTTAAAGGAGTTTTACAGAATTTAAGGTAATTCTACAGAATTGAAGGTAATTGTGAAGATTCAAAGAAAATTATACAGGATTCAAGCACCTTTTAAAGGTACTCAAGATAATTCGACATATTTAAAGAGAATTCTATACAATTCAAGATTCTTCTATAGAACTCAAGAGACTTGTACAGAATTTAAGAGAGTTTTGTGCTGAACTCGAGAGAATTCAACTGAAGTGGAAAGAATCATATTGAATTCAAGAGAATTTTGACTAGTTTCTTTGATGGGGTTAAATATATTTTTAAATTTTTATGTAATTTCACGTTCGAATTGGCACCAAAGATTCGTAACCTCCAGGAAAAGCGAACGTCGGCAAAGTTGTACGCATTTAACTTGATTGTGTATACACTTACATTGTTGGCACATTTAATTTCAAACATATAAAAATCTCATTTGCATTCTGGGGCACCGTGTATATTAAAATATTGTTTAAAATATTGTTTAAGTTAATTAAGGGTGAAATTCAGAACATTTTTTGTTTGCAGAAGTTTTTTGCATTTTTTAATGTGTATGCTTACTAGTCTTTACAAAGACTAATAATAAACGTTTCTGTTTTATGCAGCCGCAACTCCAGTTTCAGCAGGTTACTTGACGGCAGGGCCAAGTGCAACAATTCCTTCAGTTCCACCGCCTGTTGAAAAAGAAGATAATTGTTTATCAAATCGTAAGGGTGGTATCTGATATAGATAATGTACATAAGGGATGAGATTCACAGAAGACGTGTATTGTAGTTGTAGTTTTTGCACGCGCATTACCCATTATTTTGTTCTTTTTAAAGTAATAATTCAAAGTCGGAAGATTTGGTGAAACTGTTAAATATGAGCAATTTCATGTCAAATCATTTAAAAAATTTCAGCTACTATTAGTAATTTGTGTGAAAATTCTAGTATCTGTTCTTTCAGGTGTTGAAAGAAAAACCCTAAAATAATTGTTTAAAAAATCAAAAAAACTTAGGAGATATTAAAAATTGAAAATGTTGGCCCTTTCTTTCGTAAATTTTCATAATATGGGTGATTTAAATGATATAGTGTCTATTTTTTAATTATTCGTAATAGGACGCACAGCGGAAAAATGTCTTAACAAGATTTTAAAAAATTTTTTTCAATAAGTAATTTTGAAATTGAATTTCTCAAGAAAAAATGTATCGTCTTGATTTTTTTATATATAAATAGCATACAATGTTCTCTACAAGCGCTGTGCAGATGGAAATGGGATCTCCTTTATTTTTCGGGATATAATAAAAAACTTACGTCGAAATGATACATACAACGTTAACAATAGACGAACGATAGAAGAATTTTATAATTCTATGCACAAAATTCATACTTCAGACTCTTGGGCGCTAAGAACACAATGCCATGACATGCGTTCTGAATTATTTCTCGAAAACTGAGAAAAATTTCATTTTGATATTCACAGGACTTTTAGAGGAAAATGAAAGCTATTTATATAAAAAGACGAAGAAAATAAAAGTTAGATTTTTCAGAAATTTAGTTTCAATATTAGTTTTTGAAAAATCCAAGAAGCTTTTGAAAGTTTTTGTTGTTGAAAAAGTAACTTTACAAAACTACGTCCTATCAAGAGTAATTAAAGAAATAGACCCTAATATCATTAAAATTTACAACATTATGAAACTTTAAGAAAAAAATGATAAAAATTTTCAATTTTTAATATATTCTAAGTTTTTTGACTTTTTCAAAAATTATTGCTTTTCTTTTAATACCTAAGGGAACTGATACTAGAATTTGAAAGTTGATTCTAGTGTCCAGAAATAAAAGCTTGTGCAACATGTATGCGCTAAAGAAAAAGTTTAAAGTTATAAGTATAGTACTTCAACATACAAAATACATTTAAACACCCTGTATTTTAAATGAAACTGATGGTCGATGTATTTACTTCTGGATGACAATGTCTACTTGAAGATATAAATGATGTAGTTCATAAAGTTCAACAATAGAGATACATTGGTCAATTTTTTATACGAAGTCGTGATCAAAGTAGATTTATAATATTTTTTAGTAATCTTTATACCCTGAGTTATACAGCTTCTTAACAAAATTGAAATTGGAAAGGAAAAAAACTACCAAAAGTATCTGGTTAGAGCAATAGTGACTTTTCTGCTTATCTTATTGCAATTAAGGCATAAAGTAACCATTTTTCTAATATGTTTCAATTTTTTTTATTCCGTTGTTCCAAACGTTCCAGTATCATCATTACATATGTTACTCACTTTAATAAAATAACATTGTGTATAAAATGTGCCTTACGGGAACGCATGGGATAACACTACTATTGTCTAAGATAATTGTCGAATGTATTCTGTGATTAAAGTATACTCGTTTATGCCTAATATTCTATGGAAGTATCAACTAATGTAATTGTTCCAAGCTTTAATTGTGATTGAGCACTGCGCTAGAATTTTTTGATGTAAATATGAGGCAATGAATATAGGTCCAATAATAATAGATGTTACGATCAACTTTTGCTTATGTTCCTTCATCAAGATGTACGAAAAAAATACTGACCATGCAGAATGCAATGCTTTATTTTTGAACATTATACTATACTAAACTAACTTAAGTTCGAAGAATAGCATTCATGATAACGAAAATTGTATAAGTGTAATATGCGCTTCCTACTAAAGTCTTTTCTATAATCGCTCTGATCCCACAATCTGATCAGCTAAAAGAAGCAGTGTTAAAATTGAAATAGTGTAATTGGAGAAAACATCGCTTTACGAAGACAGTATGTGAGAATGACCGCCTCTATAGTTAAAATTGAAATCTTATAAAAATTTGGTACACAGTGTGCTCATTCTATCTACAATTTTCTGTTATATCTGAAACCGTCAAAAACGAATATGACTACTCTGCCGTACTAAGGAAAACCTTAAATAAGTGACATTGTTGCTGAGATCGACTTTACCATTTCCAGGTATCAGAAAATTGAACATAATCGCGAAATCACTTATGCAAGTTTTTTTTTCGCACGGAAGTACTTCAGCATAGTTGAACAAAATTTATTAAAAAGCTATTGTAAATAGGAAATATAACAGGATTCAAAAGCAAAGATTTGTAAATCTTATGGTATTGTTGTTTACTGTAAATGATTTTTCCAATTTTTTATATTGTACAGCTATAGTTGTGTATACTACATTGACGTTTATGACACTTTATCCATGTATTAATACATATCGCTCGTCCATACCAACATTTATTATTAAGAAACTCAAAAAATCAGCTGTTTATTAATTATTTTTTGTACATTCGTTATTTTGACACATTGGGAGTGGGGGACGCTTCGGCCAAACCATTCATTTTGTAGGACAAACGTGTTTTCGACATTTTCGTAACGTTATCTGAAGATTTAACTAAAAAAATTACTGTAATTAATCACATTTTTTTAATCACTCAGTCAACATGTTTTACGCCTGCGCACTTTATTAGTTCCCATTATCGAGAATTTTCGCAGAGAGAAAAGTTGGGCGTTTTCTCAAAACGAAGCTGCTCACGAAGCTTCAGCCTGTTACTAATAATTTTAAAAAAGTATGGCGGCTCGTGAACTGTTACTTTATACTGATAATTAGATATTTGAACAATTGTTTAAAGAACTTATTATTTGTTTATTGCCATTTTCTCTTAGAATAAAGTTCTAAAGTCGCGTGTTTTCTAAATTTTTCCAGTAAAAACTCTTTTCGTTTAAGGATATTAACAAATAGCTATTACTTTGCGAATCAGGTCCATTAATGATAAGACAGAAAAATCTGAAACTGGCGAATGAAAAAAATAAAAGAAAATAATTTAATTAAAAAATACAAATGAAGAACGATTTACGAAACTAAACAAGAGATTTTATCGGCTTCTTCGATAAAAAGCTTAATTACTTATACTGGTGTTTTAAAGCTGCCAGTATATTAAACGTTGAAACATATGATTTTATAAACACATGATGAATTTTGAGAAATATTTTTTTTATCTTCTAATTCATGCAATTTATTTATTATTTATTTAAGGTCTGAGCTGGTACCCATAGGATCAAAAGTTTGATATGTAAGTAATTGTACAAGTAATGTGTTAAATAGGATATTGTCAAGAATATATTAATATTTGACACATTAAGATCATACTGAGGTGTAGAAATATTATAGAATGTGAAAGATTTGATAACAAGATTAGATTTGGTAACTTTAAGAATTATAAAGCATCGAGATGAATTTGTAACGTACACCGATTTATAATTTATCTGGCTGCATAATAATGTTATTGGAGATCCATATGAATGAGTGTAACAACTGGATTTTAACAGTTGAGCACTTAAGCATATAATTTTTGACTGAGAGAAGATGTTTAAATAGCTTCGTTTTGAAAATCTCGACCGAGTCTGAAATGTGAATATCGGCAGGTTAATTATTCCAGAAGTAGCTGGCGAATCCGTTTTAAAATTACGACATGGAAGTTTGCCACAAATATGAATTTAAACCTTTCAAAAGTTATTATAAAAATACTAAGATTTGTATCCGATTACTACCTGGGACCTCTTCCTCTGCTACTGCTCTTGTCGACAACGCATTTACCTCCTGCTCTACTGACTGGCAGCATGGTTGGTATATTTGCCGTCGCAATGCTTCTTCTTACTCCGCATGTGTTGTTGATACCGGGCTTATTTAAAATGAATTGATTACTATTTTTATTTTGTGACGTCAAATTGTATTTGATGGATGAATTTTAGTTTTTTAAATTTAATATTGATTAATTTATGAATTTATTTTAATTTTATTATATAATATAATTGTTAATTATTTGAAAAAAGAATGAAATTTCAACTACCAAATAATCAAATTGTTCATTTTTTTAAATATTGTTCGTTGCAAATCCATCATTTTTTTTGTTAAAAATTCAACAATTGAAAATTCGATACTTGAGGTTAAAAATTCATCTGTTTGGTTGAACAGTAATTTTTCAACTTAAAATTTAATTGTTCAAGTTTTGGTTGACAATTCCTCTTTTTAGTAAAAAGTATTTTTTTAGAATTCAATCATTCTGTTTAAAGATTCATTGCCTCACTTTGCATCCCAAATATCCTCTTGTCCCTAGAAAGCCATAACCTATTAAAGTCCTCCATGCACCCACATCCTCATCCTCCCTTGGCATAATGCACCCATAGTTCCTGTAAAATCTTTACTTTCTTATTCTCTCCTCTCCTACTGCATTCTCTCTCTCTCTCTCTCTCTCTCTCTCTCTCTCTCTCTCCATGCCGTTCTTCTTAACCAATTCATATACATTCTACCACCTCTCCTGTTTTTCTTGTTCAACCAACACTCTCTAGCCAGCTTACTTCCTCTATCTTCAAAAAATGTCCTCATATTTTCATGTTCGACTTCCTGTTGTAATCCCTAAACTTGTTCTTCCCGTCTCCCTCCTGACAATATAACCAGTCGTATTCATTGTCAACCCTAGTGTCCCCTTTACATACCTCTCATGTATCTTGTTTAGCTCCTCTTTTCTTCTATCCCCACACCTACATTCCATAAAATAAGACACTCGTCACTAGCGATTCGAATAATTTCACTCTACTTCCAAAATCATCCGCACGAACTCTTTCACCTCCTGCAGGTATCTTCTCAATTTTTTTATCATCTCTTTTAAGGACTCTTCGCTCTTTTCTTGCAGCGCTATGTCATCTGCATATGCAAGTGACCATACCCTAATCTCATCTACACTAACTCCTTCTACAACTCCGGCCGCTAACTTACTTTCCATATCCGCTATTAGAATCGCAAAAAGCGTTTGGCTAAACGGACACTCTTGACGTAACCTCTAATTCCCCCGGAAAACCTCCGATATTCCCTCACCTCTCACTCTATCTTTTGTTTCTTCGTAGAAGAACGTACCGCGCGTTGCGCGCGCAGAAATTATAGTTTTTATGTTACTTAGAAACACTCAAGTTTACATCAATTCAAATGTGAATTAAAATTTATGAAAATATTTTTCAATGAATTTTTGCATATAATTATTCATAAAGTATAACTAAATCAAAAAGCAATATGCCACCCGCTGAAAATATAAAAATAAAATTGAATGTGATTAGAAGTATGTATAATTTGAATAAAGCTCCATATTCAAGGCTAAATATTTATTGACAATATCGAACCTAATTATTTCCATCTTGAATATAAATAAAATATTTGTGTATGTTATAGATTTCATTATATTCATATATTATATTATATCAAAGTTTTCAAATATATTGGGATAAGGCATTTTCTAATTAGACAAAAATGTCTTGAAAAACGTAATTTTTTATTTTCTTGCCATTATGTATGGCGTCGCTACTTAAATAAACTTTTAATGAATCCCAAGATCTAACTCTTAAAAAAGCTACGTACAGCTGTCCGTGATTGAAAACAAATTTTCTCAAATCAATTCCAATTCGATCAAAAGTTTGACCTTGTGATTTGTTGATTGTCATTGCAAATGTTACTTTTACACGAAATTGTCTCCTTTTGAATGAGAATGGATAAGTATATTCATAGTGCAGTGTTATCCAATTGAGACAAGCGATTTCGCTCGTCCTACTGTCTGTCAAAATTTCACATCGCAAAACGTTGAGAGCAAATTCTAATACGAGCAATCTAGTCGAAGGATTCAAAGTATTCAAATATTCCGTCAGTATGGCATCATGATTGGTGTCTCCTTCGTCGCTGGGTGCTTGCGTACTATCTATACTGTTGTAAATTTGTTGTGTTTCTTCGTTAAGTAAATTGATGACTGCGATTAATCTCATCAACATCTATATTTCTTGCGGAAAGTATAGCGTGTTTTGACGCAATTCTGTATTGTTTGTTTTTGATCATATTACCATATGTATCTGCAATTATATCAGAATTAATATCCGCGACACATCTATCGGGAATCTGAATATTTTCACAATTGTCATTCAAAGTATTTCATTGATGAGTTGACCGTTTCACTGTAGGTTGCTCGTTCATTTACGGATAGCAATTGTCTGAAGTCACCACCCAAAACAAGAATCTTTCCGCCAAATGGCAAATCATTAGACATGAAATCACGCAATGTTCTGTCCATGACTTCGAGTGTAAAACGTGGTGCCATCGGCGCTTCATCCCAAATGAATACGTCTACTTCTTTCAATCTTTTTCCTTATTTTGACTGAGCTGATATGTTGGAAGTCGAGTCCGCAAATATTTTTACCTTGACCTTTCAATAAGTACAACAGAGTTGTATAAACAAAAGTTTCTCCTGACACTCCTTGCCGTCAATGTAAAAGCATTTCCCCAAAGTATCACATCCTTCTGCGACCCGGAGAATGTAATCGACAATTTCTTTCTGTTTCACATTCAGTTTATCGTATTGATTTTGTCCAATAGATATTTCCTGCAAAAGTTGTTCGTGCTCTACTTCTTCGAATTCTGTTGTTATTTGCTTCATTTTGGGAAATTTCGATAGATACCAATCTTCTCTCTCTAACATCTCGCTTCATTATGCCAGTTGAATGCACAAATCGTCTGATATAATCCTCCGATAAAGGGATTCTGAACTCTTCCCAAAGATCTCTTGTCTGAATAGGTTGGCAATGAATGAGGATTCGTACAAAAAGACTGCGAAATCCTCTCGGCATCATCCATGACTCAGCTTCACTCATTGCTCGATTCCATTTAGCATCATCTTCTATAAGACCTCTTGCTAAACACGCAGCTGTGAAAGTTGGATGAATTTCACCGTTTACAGTTATTAAAGCTTCGTAACTGGTTGCTCCTTTCACATTCAATAACAAAATACGAAAACTAAATAGGTCAGTTTGAGCTGGAATGACGGAATACATGCGGCCAATTACGTTGTGAAAACTGTTGCATTTTTCCCATCGATTGACCTTTTGTCCATCGGCACGAGTTACTTTTCTAAACAAATAATATCGAAGAATATCCGAGTATAAGTATTGCTTAGCATTATCGTCTCGGTTATTCAACTTTAGGTAATCAAGAAGCATTGTTGATTTTTGTAAAGCAGAAATGATTTCGGCATCATCAACATCATTATTGATAATAATGCTTTGCTGATTTGACAGATGAACAAACAAACGTGCAATACCATGATTTTTCTCTTGGAAAGATTTACTGAGAATTCGCCAACATGCTTCCACAGGACCTACAATTCGAGCTTCAATATAATCACGAATTTCATCATGATGGATTCTTTTTTCAAACGCGTCATTCTCGATAACGACTGATGCAGCATCATTGCCTTTATAAATGTACTTGTGTATCTACTTGACAAAATTGATTTACGAAATAACTTCCACATTCACATGACAATTGAAGACAGTGGATGAAGTGGGAGAATATGGAACAGCGTTTCGATTATCAACCAAAAAACTCCCACTTTTCTCGTAAAGAATGCCTGTATCCCTCCGACGATACTGTGTATAAACAATTTTATCCATGGTCGTTTCTTGTTGGAAAGATTGTGGAAAACGTTTCAAACATTTTCCTTTCACGTTTGGAATTTTGTTTGAGCGTTAACAACATATAAACATGAGGTAGTCCACGTTTTTGGAATTCGATCGTATACACGTAAGCTATCACTTCACCAAACAGTTTTTGTCTGACAATGAGATCAATCAAATAATCCTTTTTTATATTGAATATTCTTGTATGTACATCTGGTATATCAGCAGCTCTTTGACAAGGAAGTAAGTTTTTGACAATATCAGTCCACGTAGGATTGCACGTCATCGTGATAAACAGATCAGGTTTTCCAAATTTTCTGACGATAGCCAATGAATCTTGGTAATGTTGCGTCATGTTACGTGGCGATCCTACGAACGACGAAGGTAAAATTATTACTCGTCCGATACGTCCGCCAGTGTCATCTGTAATTTTTTGCAAATAGTCATTCAAACCCTGATATGACTCAGCTCGCAACTGTTTTTGATTGAATTCAAAATAATTAATCCTGTCTTTTTCAATCTTTACGTAACTGTCTACAACCCATTGTTGTAACAATCTTCCTCCGCGTAAGATTGCATTGCATAGATCTGATCAATATCTTATCACTTTCCTTCAACTTCATGTCTGCATGCCACCCTTGAGTTACATAAGGATGAAACAGTGGGTATATCCAAGGCTCTACATTTGGATCCATCGAATTTACATTCTGCAATGTTTTTTTTCGTTTTGTTCTTTACAGTCACAAAAGTATCCGGTATCTCTCCATCAGCATATGTAGAGAAAACAGCCGCAACTTAATTTGTTCTCTGGGCATTATACCTGCCTTTATCGATTCTAGCCTTAGGTGAAAACGTCAATTGCAGATTAGATGGAATTGAACCAAATCTTAATGATGTTTCATTTTGAATTTCTTCGTGCATCATTAAATACGATTGTGCAAATACATCGACGTTACGTATTTCTTTTTCCAGCAATGCCAGCAATTCGTTATCGAGATTGGAGTTTTGATTAAGGCGACATTCAGCAGGTTCTTTCTCATCCAGAATAAAGATTTGTCCGTAACTTGGAGTTTCATTTGCACCGGGATATAAAGCGTTGTTTATTTGATAATAAATTTTACCTTGAATTTTAAAACAATATGGGCCATTACGTTGTGCACTTAAATTGACTAATTTTGCATTGAATGACACAAATGAAAATTCGTTATTGTAACCTCTGATCCGCTCAATAAAATTTTTTGATTGCGGATGATTCCCTAAAAACAATTGTTCAAGAAGTAGGAGTTGAGGTAATGGATCGATAACAACTTTACCATGATTGCAACAATCGCGAAAAGAATTTCTTTTATTAACAACTTTTTCAGCACGGAAATGTTTTAGTTTACAAGGCTTGCAAGTAATGTCCATTTGTTCAATTTCATGTTCATCTAAATTAGATAATTGGCTGTTAAAAGATGTATCAATATTCAAGAAGCCCTTCTTGGTAGAACGATTGGTTTTTATTATAGACGCACGATCAATCATTTTGAAAGTCAGTATTGTTTTTATCATTTTGTTTTTCTCGATACTTGTGTTCGTATTATTTTTCTACGAGGCATTGTATTTAAGTTTTTTGCCAAAAATCATTAATTCGAATAAACTGGGTTTCTGAGAAAAGAAAATTTTTTTTTGACAAAAATGATTAACAAATTTATGCATTCAGACTTAAATAGCAGATTGAATAGAAAAATTGAACGATTAAATTTTATACCACAAAATTGATTCATTATTTTTATTTTGATCAGGTGTTACTTTCAAGGGATTTTTATTAATTTCAAGTATCAGATTCAAAAGACAGTAATCAAGGTTTATAGTCAGGGTCACAGAATTTCTATTGTTCAATAAAATTCAAGCCGATCTATATCAATATTTACAAATAATTTATCGATAAGATTATTAAGGTGGTAGTCAGCACCTGAAAAAAAATTAAACATGATTAACTTTAGATCGAAAAAAACCTGCTTCAGTTATCAGACAACAGTGAAAGTTGATTTTGTCTTAGCCATTCTCGTGATCTAAATACATGGAACGCTTTATTACAACACCATTCCTGATATCACCATTTTCAAACCAATATATCACCGT
This sequence comes from Belonocnema kinseyi, assembly GCF_010883055.1. Lineage (NCBI taxonomy): Eukaryota > Metazoa > Arthropoda > Insecta > Hymenoptera > Cynipidae > Belonocnema > Belonocnema kinseyi. The sequence continues at coordinate 4,278,969 of NC_046665.1, read as the reverse complement.
CTTGTTTTATATATTATAAAAATGTTTGCCTATTAAATGCACCAAGAAATAATGATTAAAAATGTTGCGACGGCCATTATAATTATAAAAATATCCGCAATATTGCAAAATGAAAAAATTAATATGATTAATGTTCAAATATATATTAAAAATATATTAAATTGTAGATGTGAAAATGTAATAAGTTATTAAAGAAATTAATAATATTGAAAACCATGTTTTGAATATTTTTAATTTTTTAATTTTTAGCTGAAAAATGAATGAAATTAAAAATAAAATATTTCAAATAGTGAAAATGAAAGAATTCCTAAATAATTTGAGAATCTTCGCAATTTGTAATAAAACCCTTGGCTTATCGTTTTTTGTGGTAGTGTTTTATTTTCAATTTTTTTGCAATTATTGAAATATTAAGGCTGCCGTAAAGCGAGATCGAAGGGGAAGGACGGGAAGAAGAGAGAACGTTTGAAGCGGGATTAGAAAGATTAAAAAATTGGTATTTTATTGAAAAAATACTCTTGAATATCTCATCGTGGGGAATAGAAAATCTCCTTTATCAGTCAAGATGCGCTCTCCGATAGAGCATTTTCATTTTTGACGTCAGGCGCTCGAAAAGGACATCGAAGGAATAACAGTGCCTATACGAGGGTGGATTGATAAGTTTCCGGCCTGACCAAGAAAAACAACGTTTTTAAGATTTTTTTTTTTATTTCTCAACATAATCTCCTCCAAGGCTGATA
>NC_046665.1:4267755-4278132 GCF_010883055.1 Belonocnema kinseyi | reverse complement strand
ACGATTTTCCAGCTTTTCCATTTTTAAGAAAAACACAGAGGCGTCTTGTTCAGTGTGCTCTGAAACCTAAACTAACATGGCGATCGGGCTGAAACTTTAGCTGCAAGCTATCTAAGGATGGTACTATAGAACGCCACTTCAAGGTAGGCCTAGTGGCGCCATCTCTTGGTCAGGCCGGAAACTTATCAATCCACCCTCTATACCCCTATAGTTAGCGTTTTTGCCATAGTGTCCCGATTTTATTGAATCTTACAGTTTTTATACTGCAAAACATATATCATATAAGCATATAGCATATAAAATTGTTGAACGTTATAAATTTTATGAAGATTTTATTGTGGTGAAAGCGAAGCGCAAGCAGTTTAATACTACTTTTCTGCCTCTGAGCGAGGTTAGTGTACCAATAAAGTATGTTTAGTTTGATATGAGTATTTTCAGTAATAACTTATTATTATCAATTATTATAAACATTAAGTAATATTCCTGTGAAGTATGTCATACATTTCAATATATGTTATCAAATTCCATTGGTTATGTAAAATGCAATAGCAGTTTATTGAGATTTTAAGTTTAGGTGCAGTCTCTGGCGAGAGCGATCTGCTCGTTGAATAAAAAAATGAAGATACCCTTAAACAGTTGTAACACACTGCATTATTCTTTTTCATTTTAATGTAATAAGTATTATTTTTACAAAAATGTATTAAAAAAGTATATTATTCTATGAGAAATTAGGAAAATGTACAATTAAAAAAACTACAAAATTTTTCTTGATACAAAAAAGTTACAAAATACCGATTTCGAAAATCTTGGCCCTATCCTGACAAATTTTTATTTATTTGTTCCACAAAATGAGCTTTATAAAATTTCTACGCTTCTTAAATTTTATGTGCTTTTACTTGTTTTCGGAAAAAAGTGTGAGATTAATTAAAATTTGACACTCTATCCACTATAGTGGCTGAGGGTACTGAAGTCACGTTTTCACTAAAAGCTATACCTGTAAGAGCATATGGATCAAAGTTAAAATTTTGTTTCTTGACATATCAGGTCTTGAAATCTCTCGACAATTTTTTCAAATATGTAATGCTTTTCGAAAAAATAACAACAATTTTTAAAAACTCTGTCAACACATGCAAATTATAGAGGTAGACGGGCACTGTTATTCCATCAGAGGTACGGCCATTTAAAATTTGTATGGCTTAAGGGCATGTGGCTCATTGAAATACATATATTACCGAACTCAATTTTCCAGTTTACTGAATTTTCTTTGAATTTGAGAACTTTTTTGTTAATAAGACATCGGACTCAAACTTTGAAAGATGTATCAGAAGACAATAAATAAGATTTAAGAACTGAATTTGAATAGAAATATTAATAAAAGTTATTTTCCAAGAAATTAAAACTGTTACCATTTTTTTACATATTTTCTTTGTACTTTGACATTTTTTGAACTTAAGAACTTTTTTTATATGTACAATATCCGGCTTAAACTTTGAGAAATGAAATAGCCGACAGTAAATTACGTTTATGTACGTTTTTTACATCTTGCTATATTTTCAATATTAGAAAAGTTCTTATGTTCCAAAAATGGGAAGATTATGTCCAAAAATGGTTCCATGTAATGTCTTTAAACTAATTTTTATCGAAATTTTTACTCAAATGAAGTACATAAATGTATTTTATAGTCTTCTGATACATTTTCCAAACTTTCAGTCCCACATTTTATTGACCAAAAAAGTTGTTAAATTAAAAAAAAAGTTCAGTAAACTGAAAATGCGAGGTCGGTAATAGAAGGATCGGAATGTGCGACCTGCCCTTAATGCGAATGCTCTATATTGATTATGGTTGAACGCATGCGCGGTTCGTATTGATCAATTTGTAGTTTAAGTTCAATTATATTTTGTAATTTCAATTTCTTTTTCATAAAAATTAATAATATTTTAATGTTTAAACTCATTTTCTATTTTTTATAAATTATTTACTTAAATTTTTTGGTATGAAACTATTAAGTTTTTAGAAGTTTATTCATTTTCGTCAAAGTTTTATGCACAAAATTACGAGAAATATTATAAAATTTATGATATATTACATTTATCATATTTAAGATGAGGGAATATTTAAAAATCCGCTTGATATGTTGTATGCAGAATGAGAATTTCAAGCGATTCGGGAGATTAAAGTGGCGGTATGAAAGATGTGCGCGAAAATACTGCGTTTTCGAAAACAAATGTTAAAAAATACACGTCAACAGGTAAGACACATACGACATTCGTCAATGTGTATCTGCGTCAGCTGCAACGTGAGTTTTATATTATTTTTTTGCGCAAAAATGCATCATTTTCATGAGTTGATATACGAATGTTTGTGCATGCGTCTCAACGTGTAATCGATAGGTTTTTTGAATTATGCGATACCAAATTTTAATTGGATTTATCGCTTCAATAAAATAATTATCTCTTTCCATTTCTATCCTGGCTTCGAACGGTCATCTCTCTGCTTCTTGCACTTCCTCCATTGATCTCACTTTATCACAGCTTTAAAAGCGCATCTAAAAGGTTTAAAAAAACGCAAAGCTCTAACAATCTGAAAGCACCACATGTCAAATTTGACCTTGTTCACAACTATGCGACTTGGCGGAATAGGTGATCGATGATATACCGGATTGACGTAGACCGATTACCAAAAAAGAAGCATTCTATATGCAGATGATTTTTTTATCCGATAATTACAATTGTTTTGAGGTTGTGAGCAACTTTGTATAAATTCGTGGCTTATCGAAGAAATTTAAAATGCAATCGCTAAGTAATTGTATATGTATGGTTATTTTGAAGAACCCTACGCTTAACGTTTTTGAGCGACACAGGACCCGAAAAAAATAAACTATTCAACTAATGTCCTGTGAAGTCCGATTCTAGCATCCGGAATACCTGCCCTAGAATATTAGAAGTAGCCCCATTAGCTACTCTCATTGATTAGTGCGTCTATAATTCGCGTACCAACCCATATTTTTGCATACAACCTCAAGCCTTTTTCTTCGGTCTCGGTCTCCCTATTCGACTGTATTTCCCCTGCAACCTCTGCCCTTTGTGCATCCTGAACTACCCTAGAGTCGCTTGAGCTCATGCTACGTGTCTCCTTTAACATCCCCTCGCGCAGTGCTATGTTGTCTAGTCCTAGAGAATCATACGTGCTAGTACTAGCAACGGCACCCCCTACCCCTGAAATACAGCTAAAGGGTCAACATTTCTGCACCTAAGATGGATCCTAACTTTATCCTCAACTCGGATGATCTCTACCGGCTCTTTATTTTTAGAACTGCTCCCCCATTATCTATCTAAACGGGAGATCTCCGTTCTTTGAATATATGGCCGTTTTCAGGCAATCACATTATTGTATGTTTTTGAAATTGACGGAGCTAAAATAATAATCGTTGACCCCTGATCGCGGCCTAACTTTTTGCTGTACCTACTTATATAATTTGTATAAATTTCTTCAAATAGCATACCGCTCGAGTTATTCTCGGTAGATTGTTTAATTGCGGAGTCCGAAATCTCTTTCTTAGAATTCGAATTCCCTTTCCTCAGTCAACTCAGGCAAGTTCTTCAAATCTGCGTTCTCTTTAATTTCCTCTCACTTTTAAAACGGGCATTTGAAGATTTTATAAGATTCCAAAAATTTTCTATAATAGAATTCTCGGTTTCATTAGTAGCAATTGCGGCTAAGGATAACTCCGCCTTTTTTGGACTTCGGCTTTATTTGGATTTTTGCTCGGTCTATACGTTTAATCAGGAAGAAAAGAATGTTCAGGCGGCGGTAGAAAAATATTCTCATCTCCTCTTGCGGCTGACCGCTCTTCATTTGGGGCAATGTCTTCTAGCTCATTATAAGACCTAAAATCTCTGCGCCTAGGCGCAAATCTGATTTGCCGGCGCATATGACTATAAGCCATATCCAGTGGTTCTACTAGTGGGATTGGACGTTGTTATAGTCTTTACAGACCCATCATATGCGTTAAGTAATCCGCAATAGATACTCCTGGACCTTGCCTTCGAGCAACTTTCTGTTCCTTTCTGGTCGCTTTTAATAATTATTGTCCGCAAACCTATTGCAAAAATCGTTATTAAACTCTGTCCAAGTCCTCCAAAGGTACCGATTATGCCTAAACCATACAAAGGCCATACCATCTAAAAGGAAGGCCATTGCTGTAAGAACCTCTTCTTAAAGCAATTTATATTCACTGCTTTGCGATTTACAATATACTTTTATTACTTCTTCTATAAGGAGTACTAGCTAATCGGAAAGAAGTAGGCTATACAGTGTATGGGCCACCCATTCAACTACGATAAGAGGGATGATAGCGATGTTGGACATAAAGGCTGCTTCGCGGGACCTCTCTCTGAATGTCACCTGACAGGCACCGTACCTAATGGGTTCATTTGGTTAAACACCAAAATCTGTTCTATTTTCCCGAAATAAAGAATGGAGATTGTTTAACCGTGCATAGGTTTCATTCTGTATACCATAAACATTCCTGTGGTCCTTTTGTGCCTATGTTAAATTATTTGCGAAAAATTCATTCGTTGCCCCTAATATGTCCTGATTAATTTGCTTTGGTCGCGCCTTATTTGCCATATAATGTGGAAAATATATCGCACGTGTTCTACTATTTTGATCCGGTTGCGGCAAAAATTGTCCTCGATTAGAAAGTGATGTTGGAAAGGGTTTTTGAAAATGTATACCACCCTCCAAATATAACCTATCCGGGCCCTCATAATCTATAAGCTTACCCGTATCCACGTAAGCCGTCGAGGAGAGGCATGAAAAGGTACGTCCGCTCTGTCTATCACATATTAACCCCCTCCCCCCTGTCTTAAGGGTGACATTGTTGTTCACGCAAAGTTTCAGTATTTAGGTTTAAAATCCGAGGCTGCATTATTATTTTGGATTTATGGAGGGTGGGATTCCGAGATTCCATTCAAAGATGAACTTCTACAAACCGTGGAAGGAGTGCTTTTTCACCCTAACGTAATTTTATTGTTCCCTATTAGTTAAGCATCAAGTTCTATTTGATCCCTATGTGATTCGAATGGCACTAGATGTGAAGCATCGTCATCTATTTCCGTCCATACGGCCTCTCCCACAAATCTTCTAAAGTACCAAATCACCCTCCCGCGGGCCGAGTCCTACCAAACAGTACCGAATTTCTCCGACCGCTCCCTTTGCGTTCCAAGCATTCCTCTCCGACATCCATCTTCCTAATGCTACCCACGTTTAGGAAAATACTGCCCGTCGCAAAATCTCCCCCGTCTGTTAAACTAAATTATAGCACGAACACTCGACACTTTTCCGCGGAGACCATTACAAATTTTTAACACATTCCCATTTTATTTAAAAATTAGAATATTCTATTGAAAAATTTTACTTCTTTATTTTAACTAAAAAGGAAATTTAAATTTTCATTTCTCCGAAGACCTCGAATTTAAACAAATAATTATGGCGCCAGGCCAGACTACACTTGCCGTCCTGAAAGAAAGGGCGAAAAGACTCTTAACTTAAGTTTAAAAAAATGCATCGACATGTCTCATCATTCTCGGAGAGTAGCGCGAGTACCTAAAAGGTTCAACTAAAAAAAAGGCAGATCTGAGAGATCGTTTAAATAAAATAATCACTAGTTTAAAATTGAGAAACTTAAATGGCACATGGAATCTATTCCGAAAATTGTACAGAATGGGGGCTCCAAAAGAAGAAAAAGAAACAAGTTGCTACGCTTGACTGATCAAAGTGAATTAACCCCATCAACAAAAAATCATTACAAAGCTACGATAGAATAACAACAAATGATTCACTGAATTTACAAGAATGGAGCCAAGAATAGTGACTAAAATTCCGCCCTGCAGCGACCAAAAAATAACATTCTAACATGTCCCCGTGCCTGTCGGTGCCGTTCGGAGAACAAATGAAAATTCCAAACACCTAGAAACAAAAACACTGCCGTCTACCTTTTACTCGAAGTCCTGAGTAATCCTCGCACGTAACATTAGTAGCAAACACGCAATTAAAAAATTTAAACAATGGAACTCGTCTACTTCTCTGAGATACAAACTAAACAGTCAAACTGATAGGTAAACTTCCTCTCATGGGGCTCGAACGACGAAAGGCCACGAACTCGCTTCAATCGCCGGCACGTAGGCCGCCTAAAATCTCCTCTCCTTTGCAGGTGGTCAAAATTTGTCTTCTGCGTTGTCGCAGTTTCATGGCAGTGAAATCCAGGACAGCGAGATTTGAATCTGACCAGATACAGGATTTTTAATGCGGGAATCTCATTAACATTCCATCCCCGGCGAAGAATCCGCGGTTGTGCGTGTAGCCGTATGACTTCAACCCACCTTGCTTCCTCATCATATGTAGCGCCGATCTTTGATGATGAATTATGCTCCAGGGAAAACTACTCTTTTCTCCATTTTCCTCTCGTAACAAAAATCAATGCCTGTCATGAACAAAAGAAAAAACAAAACTAATATTTTCTCCAAAGAGTGGAGAAGCTGTTTACACATGAATAAAAAAAACCAACACAAAGTAATTTGCAAGTGAAACCTGCAACATTACCGTACACAGTCATAAACTTGCATAGTATCCCCTCATTTGCACGTACTCCCCCCCTCCATGCAATTTTTCCTCTAATTCATCCCTTACCCTCATCATAAATCCCCCCACTAATAACTCTTCTAATAATTCTTCTTTACCGCTGCTACGTTCCAGTGCAGCACCCTCACAACTCCCCACCCTACATTACCCCCACTCCCTACTTCCTAAAAACAAATTCCCCTACACTTCCCTCAACACCTGTTTCTTCTCGTCCCATACCCACATTTTCTCATCTACTTTTGTTTTTTGATACCCTACCTTCGCCGCCCTCCCTTCACTCCACACCCTCTAGCCCTTTCGTTCAGCATTCTCTACACTTCCATTTCCTTCCTCGTCAAATTGTGATCGATGAAAACTTTCTTATCCTTTATCCTATTTTTAATTCGCATTAACTCTTATCACAATATTATTTCTACTCTCTGCCTTCTTTTTTATCTCCATTCTCAGCTCTATTGTCCTTATGATTTCCCTACCCGCCTTCTCCTCTTTTTCATTTCCACGATCTCCCACTTTCTTTCCTATCATATTCTCTACCCTTTCCCAAATAACTTTCTTCTTTCTTCTTACCGTTACTTTTTTTAAGTAACGCGTTACCGTACCGTTAGTGAAAAAAGTAACGCGTTACCTTGTCGTTACGTTCCTGTTAAATATTTAATACATTATTTGTATGTGCAAAAAGAATCTCTAGAATTTGGTACATTTCATTTAAAATAATAATAAAACTGAATATTATATTTCCAGTTAAGCAAAGTAATTAAAAAGTACGGAATTTATCTATAACATGTCTTCTATTTAAACTAATATTAACTTTAGACATGCATGCTGCAGTCTTCTTAATAGAAATCTATGCTGCAGTCTTCTTAAGGCTTTCCATAAAACTTCATATTTTTTCAATTGTACCAATTTTTCAAAAAATTCGTTGCTCATGCGATGTATTTTGTCTAAAAGTATGAATCTGGCTTTTTAGAAAAGTAGGATGGTCCAAAAATGCATTGGAACATTTTTTTCGAATTTTTATGAATACCGTAGGAAAAAAGATGTTTTTAAAAATATTTTATTTGGAATCCTCAATATTAGTTGAATCAAGTTGAAATTCAACATTTGTCTTCACAATTATTCAAAGAATATTGTAGCAGAACTATTTCCATAGAATAGAGCTTGGCATGGCCCTGCATGAAAGGGTTGCTGGGCCGCATCCGAGATGGGCCGGACCCCCCCCCCCCCCCCCCCCCCACCATGGGTCCTGAAGTTATGGGCGACGCAACGTCCCGTCGTCAGTCTGGGCTCGTCCGCCTAAGTATGTCTGTGTTTGCTCTCCTCGGGCTATGCCAATTTTCCTACCTCGCGTGTTCCTCACTTTTTCCGCTGCCTGCTTCGCGCTCCTGACTCATCACCGAGTGCCGCATCGCCTCCTGGATGAGGATCACTCGCTCACCTACGACGGTCCTCATTAGGGATCGACACCCCCGCCTGGACGTCCCAGTCCACTCTATGGCTAACTGGACTACGAATGATTATTATGTCGGGAAGAGAAAACATTGTACCTAAATCCGAAGACGAACTAAAAAGTTCCGCTCAGAAAATTAACGAAGCTGGTCAAAGTTTTTGTAGAATAAAACGAGAATCAGGGATTTGTTTCGGATTAGAAAATTCGGAAAACTTTAAAAAGTATATTCAAAATTTTTGCTCTTGGTATATCCAAGTTTTGAAACCGAAAACGGAAAATTCGGAAATAGAATATATTTTTGAAAACTTAGAACTAGCTTTCAAAAATTACGATTGATATGTAAAATATAACGGAAAAGGAAACCTAAAATGGCAAGTTGTGTTCATTTGGGTTTAGATTTAATATTCTAAGCGGTCGCACGAGCACGGAGCATCCTTGCGAGAACCGCACAAGGTCACTCGACGTATCTCCCAAACAAAAGGTCTTACGACGAAAATAAACATATTTTCGATCTCTGCGACAATTTAATATCTAATTACAATCTTTATTAAAATATTCCAAAATAAACTCGAATATTCTCATCGAAATGAAAATGAAAAAGAAACCGCTTATAGAAATGCATTATAGGGTGTCATATTTATAGGAATTTCAAATAAATTGAATTTTATGTAACTCCGATCAGGCAAAATAAAATTACTAGCCAAATTGTAGCGAAAAGCAACCATGAAAAATTTGATTCAGAACTTGCACTAGCACTCAAAAGCCAAAAATTTAACATAAATAACGTTACAAAGAGACCTAAAATAAATAACCCGGTCTCAAATACACCAAAAAACACGGGAATAATAACCAAAACAGTAAATAGGTCAATAGGCCGTGGTAGAGGTTTTGCCCGAAAAAACACGGAAACGCCCAATATAAGCAATAGGCCATATTAAGACAGATCAACTCAAAACAACCAGCCCCCACTCAATGACATTACTCAAATCGCTAAAAGAACTTTTGAACCAATAAACAATACCTTTTTCTGGGATAATAAAAATTTATCCACACTAAGCGCGTTTATAGAAAGACATAACCTAAGGAAAGAAAGAAATGAAAGTGCTTACCTAGAAAATAGAAATAGGTCGGAAAACCGCCCCAAAGAAACAAGGAAACTTCTAATTGCTATTTCTTTTTAGAAAACAAAACGCGTTTCATTTTAGAAACCGATGAACTTTCAGAAAGTATAGAGTTTGATGAATTTATGAATCAAAAAAGGAAAGATTCTTTAAAGAAAGGGAAAAAAGGGCAAACCAGTTAAGGCTTAGATTAAACCCTGCAGCTAATAGCTCTTTCGAGGACGTAAGAAATATATTAGAAACAAATTATAGGAAACATAAAAGCGAACCTCGTAATAGGCAGTGGGTCCAATTCGATTTAAGAGAAAAATGCAAAGAAACTAATAAACATTCTCACAATAATACGGAAAACCGTATTGAATCAAGAATTAATCATTTAAAATTACTAGATATCGATGACAGCGAACTATTAGAGTACAGAATTAACTTAAAACAAAACAGATAACGTAGACTTTCGACAACAAGTAACACATCAAACAGACACTCTAGACTCCATACAAATAATTCAGATACAGATTGCGAATCTGAAAATAACTTAAATAATGAAACAATACCAGCTACTTATTTTTCTTTCGGCATGATACAAACACCATTTCAAATTATGAGCAATTGGCCCATTAAATTCCGGAATAATAAAGAAGACAGTCCCGCGCATTTGCTGAATGGGAAAAACCCCAGTATCGGCGTCTGGTCAGGGTGAGAAAGCGGGCTCTCCGACGTCGTCATCATGCAACCTTAGCTCTTCATAAATGGATCACTTGGTTAGTGTAGAGTCTCATGCTACAAGGAAAAAACCGCGAGCATTTCTCAATCGCATGCCTGCAAGAATAGCTCAGATTCATTCTGTTACATTTGCAGTAAAAACGAAGTGAGCAGTTTGCGAAAATCAATCGACGAGGAAGTGAAAAGTCTTTACGAAAAGTGTTTTGACCGTAAATTGCTGCACCAAGAAATAAAATGGGTTGCTCACGTCATTTGCAATTCCTGCAGACTTATGTTGTATCGTCTAAAAAATTAATACAACGAAAAGTACCGCAAGTACTCTACACCAACCACATGGAAAACCCAGTTATTGCGAAGGACTGCTACTTTTGCATGAATTCCGTCAAAGGGTTCAACGCCAAAAATAAAAATAACATTTCGTACATTAATGTGTGCACAGTCACA
>NC_046665.1:4264002-4267655 GCF_010883055.1 Belonocnema kinseyi | reverse complement strand
ACCTCTCTCAATTTCACTTTGGGATCATTCAGCATCATATCATGGATTTTTTCGACATTTTCTGGTGTAGTGACCTCTTTTGGGCGCCCAGATCGTTCAGCACCAAGTGTGCTCGTACGGCCACAACGAAACTCGGTAAACCACTTATGAATCGTTCCAATCGACGGTGCAGAGTCCGGGGAATACTTATCCAACTTGGCCTTGGTCTCGGATATCGTTTTCTTGCGAAGATAGTAGTGTTTTATCAAAACACGAAACTCAGATTTTTCCATATTAAAAAAAACTCGGAGGTTAGTCGCTTCTCAGTACTGTAACTTGTAAATGCGTAAACATAAATGGCTAAAGTTTTGACAGGCGTCATTTGAAGGATCAAGCTCGACGAAAAAGGTTCACATTAGTGAATACTAATGCCATCTCTTAGAATTTTCAGGTACTTATCAGACTGCCTAGTACTTATACCAAAGAAACAACTTTTTAAATGTTTTAAATGTGTAAAAAATATTGTTTAAATTTGAAATAACAATAATTAAAACAAAATATATTTCTCTGGATAAGATATTTTGGTTGAAAATGTATATAGTATTTTTTAAATCACAAAAGTTCTTCCGAAAAATCGAAATGTTAATTAAAAACACGTAGTTTTGTATATTAATTTGTCGGTAAAATTTTTTTATATAATTCTCATTTTTAATTCAAACAATAATTTTTAACACTTTAAATACTAACAAAAAATTTATTTGATAACAATATTTTATTCTCGTATTTTTAATAAATAATTAATAATGATTAAGAAACAATTTTATTTAGGGAGTTTTATTATTTGGGAATTTTCCAATTCGTTAATATTATAAACTATCAGGAGTTTTATAATTGTATTTTTCGGGACAGAGAGTTTTACCGAGTCGGAAATTTTATTTTTCGGGATATTTCAGCCGTTTCCATAGAATTACAGAAAATTTGTTCTAATTATAATTTCAGCGCTCGATCTTTTTGATTTTTTCCTACAGTATTAATAAAAAAAAATGTATGGAAATTTTTGATATCACTAAATTAAAGATAATCACAATTAAAAATTTGAAAATTCGCTGTAAATCCAATTTTTAATCTTGGGTCTTGGCGATTTTTTTCTAATCCATTTCATTTACTGGCAAACAGGGGTGATTTTTTCTTCGAAAATAAGTGATTGAAATTTGAAAAAATTGGGTAGGCTTTTTTTACTTCTACCCAGAAAACAAAGCTCCATTCAACTCTGTTGAATGGATTTCTTTTAATCTTTCGATAGATTATAAATATAAAAAATCGTGTGAAATATGGCAGCTTAACCCCAAAACAGTCAGTCTCATAAAAAAAAGGAAACCAATTTAATACAACCCTGCTTGAAATGGTCTTTTCAATGGATTCTTTTTTCCTGGGTAGGTATGTAAAAAAGGTAAACTTCAGAAAATTTAAAAACTAATTTAAGAAATATTTACTCTTTTAAGATACCAATACAATTTACACAATACTAATTGTAAAATTTGAAAATTTTTAGGCCATCAGTTTACGAACTTGAATTTTAACGTTAAAATTGCTGCATTTTCAGAATACAGCCTTATTGTTTGAATTTTCAGAATTTTCTTTATAAGTTATAGGTTAGGTCAAAAATAACATTCTGGGATTCGAAATTGTTACAACACGAAAAAGTTTAAATATGAAATTTAAAAATGCGAAAATACACCATTTTCCATGTTCATTTGCAATCCAGCGAGTCACTTTCTTTCGCTTCTATTGAAAGTCGATGTTTTGCTTTCAGTTTTCTTTTTAAAATATACCTTGAATTCAACGCATTTTAAATTAAATGTTTGCAGCTGCATTTAGATTGAATTATATCAAGGTTTTCTGTTTTGAATTTAAATCAATTAAAGCATTTTATTAGTTTTTCACGATTGTAATTTATACCTTCTAGAATTAAATAACACAGCCATACAAAAAAAAGTTTGCGGATTTGGTAGCAAGACACACGTATTCCTATGGATTTTGGGGCGCTGAATTCAAATTCGGTATCAAAAATCACCCATCAGTCATGGTTTGCGGTACCGTTTGAATCAGCTTGGGCTTAACCTGCAAAGAGGGCAAACCTATCCTAACCTAACAAAGCCTGACCTAACCAAACCTAGCCGAATGAAATTCAACCACACGTATAGCTATGTAAGCGTACGGTTCTCAGTCTTAAATGTGTGCTATATTTAATAGGTTAACTCGATCTTAACCTACAAATGAATCTAACTTAACAAAACCTAACGAAATTTTGCTTAACGCAACACAACTTAACTTACGTGTTCCCCTTGTAACACAATAAAATTCATTTCATTGTACTACAGGTAGTTAAAAATTTAGGCGCACTATACTCATTTGAAGAAACTTAGAACTACAAGTAGCATTGACCCCATTTCAATTAACCTGACAATGTTTGTATCAATTAAAATGTAGAACTGTAACTTAAACATGCAAATGAATAAGAGTTTTATTCAAAATTTTTTTCTCTCTGCTTTTCTTAAACTTAAGGGATATATTTATACTATCTTTCGTGTTTACATTTTATCTTGCTTTCTATCGTAATTAAATTGATTTATAGACCTACTTCAGTCTATTTTCTGCCTGCTGTAACGTGTCCTTTTTTCTTCGAAGGAACGATGCAAAGGGTTACGCGTAAGTTTAAGACCTACATTTGTTTCCCTTTTCCCTTGATATTGTTGTTCCATCACTTTTATGTCTTGATGAAAACGTTCCCCTTGTTCTTCGCTGAAATCACCAACATTTTCTGGAAACTTATCCAGATGGGAATCTAGAAAGTGAATTTTTAAATTCATCAAGCAGCCTAACTTTTTGTAGTTTCTTATCATTTTAGCAACAATATTCTCGTAGTCTGGACTTTTTTTGTTACCGAGGAAATTTGCGTTTACTGCTTTAAAATCTCCATTTCAATTTTCGTCATGTGGCGCACGAAATTAGTATCTCTTGTCAGTATTCGAATCTGTGGTCCATCAAAGACTCCTTCTTTCAATTTAGCTTCTGAAACATTAGGGAATTTAAGGGACATATACTTATAGCATTGTCCATCTTTGTCTAACGCCTTGACAAATTGCTTCATGAGCCCAAGCTTTATGTGGAGGGGTGGTAGTAAAATTTTTTCTGGATCAACGAGGCTTTGGTTTATGATATAATGAAAACCAGTTTTGAATGAATCTCTTAAAGGCCCATGTTTTTTGCTGTAATGATTGGCTCGATCTCTGCTATTCCACAGGCATATAAAGCATGGCTCTCTCGTGAAACCCGATTGTTGGCCTAATATCATTGTTATGATTTTGAGATCACCACATATTTGCCATTTGTGATTCGTGTAATTAACTTTTTCAAGAAGCGTTTTAACATTGATATATTCTTCTTTGATGACCGTTGAGTGAGCTATAGGGATAGGAGCGTAAGTATTCGTGTTATGCAGTAAAACCGCCTGAATGCTGCGTTTTGACGAATCAATGAAAAGTCCCCATTCTTCGTCTCTGTATACATTGTTCTTCAAGTGGTTCATTAGTCCGTTAACGTCAGTGCAGTACACTGAAGACGTCTCTTCGTCTTTAACGAAAAACTTTCTGAATTCTTTGTCCCTGTCGCGA
>NC_046665.1:4254275-4263902 GCF_010883055.1 Belonocnema kinseyi | reverse complement strand
TATATAATTCCCCACTCCGACGCCCCGTACCGCATCTACGTTTATAATATCTTTGGTTAGAAGAAATACACAATCTTGTGCAGTGAACAGAGTATCTACCTTACCTGCAAAACTTTTAAAACCTGAAATTGTAAGGGAATTTTTATACATCTAGAAAATCGTGAAAATTTCAGGGACTTTTTTAAAGTTAGGGGATTTTTTTAAGAGCGTGCTTAATTTTCTTTTTATCTTGCGACATAAAATTGAATGAAAATGATTTTGCATTAATAAAAGTTGATGTATATTTCTATATTTGACTATGTTGTTTAACATTTTTTTACTCGTTTTTTTACTGAAATTATACTATTCTATTTTTGGTTAAAAACTGATCACTTTTAGTTGAAAATTCCAAATACGCCTTTCGTCGAAAAAAATGTTTTTGCATTAAAAATTTAATTACTTAATTGTAAGTCAAATTTTTTTGTTGAAATTTAATTTTTATGGTAGAAGATACATCATTGCAAATAACAATTCAGTTCTTTGGTTTAACGTAAACTTTTGTAACAAAAAATGTAACTTTTCAATTTTTGTTTGCAAATTACCTTCTTTTTTATCAGTTCCTTTTCATAGAAATTAAGCTCCTTGGTTAAAAAATCATCTTTTTGGCTTAAAATTCAACTATTACAGTTTGAAGAGTCATAATTTGACATGAAAATCATCGCTTTGTTTGAAAATGTAACTATTTTTTTTCAAATGAGTTTGCTTTGTTGATATTAATTTTTTTCACTAAAAATGTAACTATTTCCATTTAATACTCCACTATTGTTATTTAAAATTTAGCTCTTTGTGGAATATTAATTTTATGAAATGAGAATGTGACTAGTCAATTTTTGAATTGACAATTTGCGTTTTTTAGTTGAAAATTTATCTTGTTGACATAAAGTTAATCTATTCGGGTTGGAGAGTCAGAAGTTTAGTTCAAAATTCATCATTTCTGTTGAAAATTAATTTTTTAACTGAAAATTTTACTATTCCATTTGTGGTTCAAAATTGATCTTCCTTAGTTCCAAATTCCACTATTTGGCTGCAAAATTGTCCTCTTTAGTTGAAAATTCATGAATTGTTTCGAAAACCTGTATTTTTTGGTAGCAAATTAATCTTTTTGTTTGAAAATTAATCTTCTTGTTTTAAAATTAACTTTTTGGTTCCAAATTAAACTAATCCAGTCTAAAGTTAAACTCTTTTCTTAAAATTTCATTGTTTAATTTAACATGGATCTATTCAACTTACATATTCAATCATTTTAGTTAAAAATTAATCTCTAATATTTCTAAGGGAAGCCTGCATTAAGAAATATTATATTTAATATTCAATAAACAAAAATTCAATTTTATTATTTTTGTAAGCGTGATTTTGCACAAACGAAACTGTTTCATCCCAAAGTCTTCAACCAGACATGATATGATCATGAATTAAAAGTAAATGTCAAAAGTAAAATGGTCAAAGGTAATGTCTTGAACTTACCGACATTACAGTTTTTGCGGGATAGGCTTGAATACGAATTTTATTTTTATTATCAAAACATTCATTGAAAAATAAATAAAATAAATTGAAAAATAAATTAGACTTCAACTTTACATTACGAGTTCATTAATCCATAAATAAAGAAAATTAATTATGCATGCTGAACTATCGATCTGTCGAACAAGAATAGATCAGCAGTGACGACTGGCGGTAAATCAAGGAACTAAGAAACCGGTTTATTATTACTTGCCGCATGGCGGGCTTCTCGTTATTTGAACGTAAAACATTTTCGGAATTAGATAATCTAACATTTTGTTAACAAAAAAATATTATTAATTTGGACTTTTAAGAGAAGCCCGCCATAGATTACGTTTAACATTTTACAATGCAAAAAAAATCATTTCAATTCATGCATTATTTTAGGGCAGGTGTTGCACAAACTGATCGAAGGAAGCTACCGTTTCACCATAAAATTTCTATTAGAAACTCACGGAGTAATCACAATACTTTTTTTGCAGCGTTATAAACTTAAAATAATAAAATAGCTTTCATTTACATGGGTCGAAGGCGGCTTCAAGTGCATCTTCTTTTAGTAGCAGTTAATAAGCGTTCATCGGTAACTTTAAGAATTTTGTCTGGATGCTAATGCCACGGAGCGGAAACCTGAGACAACAACTCTGTGATCCAAGTGAGAGCAGTCCCCGTACAAAGTACCCGTAAAGACCCCATTGGGTCCCCATTCGGTTCCTTTTTAAAAAACTCAAAAAAACATCAAAATCAACTTTTAAATTGTTGAAATTCGGATTCTACGTTAAAATCCCCTATAGAAGGTCACGGAATAATCGCAATAGTTTTTTTGCAAAGGTAAAAAGTTTAAAAAAATATTAGACTTATAACGCCTATTGACTGCTACACTTCAAACGCATCGCCTGTAAGTAGCAGTCAACAGGCGTTATACGTCTTATATTTTTTTAACTTTTCCGTTGCAAAAAAACTAATGCGATTATTCTGTGACCTTCTGTAGGGAATTTTAATGTAGAATCAGAATTTCAACAATTTAAAAGTTGATTTTGCTGTTTTTTCGAGTTTTTTTAAAAGCAACCGAATGGGGACACAATGGGGTATTTACAGGTACTTTGTAGAGGCTCCATTCGGTTCCTTTGGTCGGCCTGAAAGGACTAAAGGTAAAGGATTTGTTTAAGGGTGTTGGTTCTATCCGACTTTTATTTTTTTTATAAGTACGGCACTGATTCCCTATATATTCTTTCCGAAGGATTTGTGAACGAAAGAAAGCAAACTTGTAGAATATCCGGGGTTTTGCGAGATCCTCGGATCAATAAAATGTTGAAAAATCACAACATTTGTTGAGGAAATGATTATTTTCCCGACAAATTTTTAATAGAAAATTAATCTTCTTGTTTGAACATTCATCTTGCTGGTTTAGGATTCAACAATTTTTCTGACCATTTTTTTCAAAATTAATTTGTTGAAGTGAAAATTTAACTTTCCATTTTTAGTTAAAAATTTATTTATATTTTTAATTGCAATCTTTTTGGTAGAGAACTCATCTATTTTTATTTAATTATACTTCTTTAAGTTGAAAATTATTTTTTCAACTAAAAACTGAACTATCCCATTTTTCGTTGCATATTAGTTTAATAATTGAAGCTTCATCTCTTTCGGTTTAAAACGAACCTTTTTGAAAATTCAAGTATTTTCTTCGAATTTCTATTTTTTTTAAATTGATTTCTATAATGGTAATGGAATTGTCGGTTGAACTAATCCAACAGATAGCGCCACAAAAAGTAGGTCTGTCTTTTTCATTGAATTGCATTAAGAAAAAGCAAAAATAATTGAAAACTTGATGCTGTTTGCAAATAAACAAAAAAAAATAGATAAAAAAAATAAGGCTAACTATTACTAATTACTTAAAAAAAGAAAAAGTCATGAAAATATGTAGTCTAATATGAATAAAATTTAATTTTGAGATACATTTTGAAAGCAGTTCGAACTTTATATTTTTATGATTTATTTTGATCATATTCTTGATTTTATTATTTGTTAAAGTTACACAAAATTATTTTTTGTTAAAATTATTAATGTAGCTAATTGAAAAATTGATAATATTAAAGACCTCAATGACAAAAATATTTGAAACATATACATGATCAGAAGAATTAATGAAAAATATATGACGTATATTGTATATTGAGGCAATAATTTGGTAAAAAGTGAGTGAAAAGACTAATAAATGAGAAAGTGGATTTAATATTATTTAATATAATGTATATATTTATTTAAATTGAATCGAATATAATCTTGAAAGCCTTTTTCTCGCTGCATTCAACCCCTAATAATTTTATAAAAAAATTTTATTTAAAGGAGATTTTGAATTAAATAGTTAATTATATTATTGCAAACCTCATTTCTTAAATGAACAGATCATAAACTATTAAACTCTACAAACAAACATACCGTATTCATGACGGAGTGTAGGAGGAAATTCACTTTTTTCCTTCAGCTTGACGCTCCGAACTTTTGTCTTCTCTATTTGTTTATTAATAATTTTTCTAATCAAAGCATGGAAAAACTGAAATTTTATGAATAACAATTTTTTACGCTTTGATGACTGATCAGGAAAACTTTATATTGTCTAAAATTAATATTTAGGGACTCATAAAATACAAATAATTTGTTTATCATTCCACTATTTGTTGGAAACAAATTTGATAAACAAATTAACAAATAGTCTTATTATCGGTAAAATTTTTTGATGCTAAAAGTGCTTCACATTAATGTAGGAATTACATTTAATAACAAAAATGATTCACAAGTTTATAATAACTATTGTTATAAACAATTCTTTTGGCAAAATATTATAATTTGAGATTTTTCAAATGATCATTTCCTTCAAGCGCCAGGAAGACTTCAGGTATTCCCTGAAACAATTAATATTTAATAATGTAATAATGTAAGGTTTTATCCAAATTTTTATTTTCTGTAATCCCTACAATGGCTACGGATATTCCTAAAAAATGTATCTTTGATCATATTTAGTAGAATATAACAACTTACATATTTATAAACAATTTACATAAAAAATGTCCAAATGTTGGCAGTATCAATCGGAAAAAGTCGGGTTTTCAATCGTAATGGATTGGCAATGAATCATAACACTGCATGCTAAGATTCACTCAATACAAAATCTTTTAACAATAACCCATCGAGTTGGCCATCAAAGAAAATTTAAATTTAATAAAACCTTAAGTTTAAATATTTTCTCACAAGAATTGTTAATAACAGTGGTTATTGTTAACTCTTGTAATATTTTTGTGATTAGCAGTCATTGGTCCAATAGCTTAAAACATTTCCAGTGCAAAAAAAATTTCTATGTGAAAGGGCAAACATTTTAAATTTGTTTATCTAATTTGTTTACAAAAATTTCAATTGTTATATTTTATCAAATACTATTACATATTTATTATTTTAAGGAATACCTGAAGTCGTTGTGGCCATTGAAGGAAATTATAATTTGAAGAATCTCAAATTATAATATTTTGACACAAAAATTGTTTATCACTGTGTTTATTATAAGCTTTTAAATTATTTTTGTTATTAAATGTCATTCCTACATTAATGGGAAGCACGTTTAGCAAAAAAAATTTTTCAGCGATAATAAGACTTTGTTCATACTTTGACTGGAAAAATTATTAATACGAAAATAGAGGAGACTATTTCGTACAGTACGCTTTTGATAGATTTTAATAGCTTATAGTCTGTTTATTTTAGAAATGAGGTTTGCAATAATATAATCAACTATTTAATTCAAAATCTCCTTTAAATTTAAATTTTTAAATTAAATTATTAGGAGCTGAATGCAGCGAGAAAAAAACTTTCAAGATTAAGAAACAAATGAATTATTGAACTGTATAAAAGTATATGTGATGTTGGGTTTAATTTAAATAAATATATACATTATATTAAATCCATTTTCTCAATTGTCATTCGTGTCATTGACTTTTTTCCAACTGATTCCCTCAAACATTTTAATTACAATTACCACTACTTTTTAAAAATATTTCCTTTAAAACTTGAAATTTTTAAGATTTTAAAGGAACAAAGATTCTTTACATTGCAACTTAAGTTGTAGTCTTGCATGTTATAATTATTATTATATTTATATTGGATATAAGTAATATATTTTTCATTAATTATTCTGATCATGTATATGTTTTAAATATTTTTGCCATTGAGGTCTTAAATATTATTAATTTTTTTATTAGATACATTAATAACTTTAACAATAAATAATTTTCTTTAAGTTTAACAAATAATAAAATTAATAATATGAGAAAAATAAATCACAAAAAGATAAAGTCCGAACTGCTTTCAAAATATATCTCAAAATTAAATTTTATTAAACTACATATTTTCATGACTTTTCCTTTTTTAAATAATTAGTAATAGTTACTTTTATTTTTTCATATATTCTTTTTTGTTCATTTGCAAACAGCATCAAGTTTAAAATTATTTTTGCTTTTTCTTAAGGGTATGTGATACTAAGAAAATTGTTGATTTTACCAGTTTTAGGTTCCCCCGGCTTTTTTATAGAATAATAAATATTTTGTCTTAAAAATCTGAGAAATGATAGCGAACATGCTAACGGACATCCCCGCACACTTTTTTTGTGTTTTTTTATCAAAATTTTTTTTATATTGCTAACAACGTGCGTGTGTATTTCGAGATTATGTGTGTTACAATTCACCCGAGCGTTAATTCCAAACTACACAATATTTTTGGACGAAAACTTTGGTCTTGCAAATAAACATAGTAACTTATCTCCCGGAACTAGCCTTGTTTACAGGCAATCAAAAAAGTTTATTTCATAAATAATTTCCAGATTATCGGAAAGGCAGAGATGAAAAACGACGTAACCTCAAAATAATGCATATACTCAAAAAAGCGTCCGGGGACGTCCGTTATGACATTTTATAGCATCTCCGAATTCAGTTTTTAAAAATTTTCATTTTTGTGGGAAAAAAGCCGGGGAAACTGTATCACATGCCCTTAATGCAATTCAATGAAAAAGAGAGACCTACTTTTTGTGGTGCCATCTGTTGGCTTAATTTGACCGACATTTCCTGTCCGGATCGTAAGAAAACTACTACTACCACATACACATACACGGTCGAGGCAGGTGGCTGCTTAATAATTTAATTTTTTCTCTTTCGGTAGAAAATTAATCTTTTTGGTTTAAAATCGATCTTTTTCCGTTAAAGATTGAACTATTTGAAAACAAATTTATCTGTTCTAATGCATTATTTAGAAATTCAGAATTTTGTAGAAAATTCGTCATTTTTGGTAGAAAAATAAACTTCTTAATTGAAATTTCATCTTTTTTTCGAGAATTCTATTATTTTGTTAAAAATTCCTTTCTTGGCGAGAAATTTAGTCATTTAAGAAAAAAGTCGATTATACCATTTTTTATAGAAAAAAGATATTTAAAAAAAATGGATTTTTTTGGTTAAAAATGTAATTTTTTAAAACAGTCTTTTGAAGGTAGGAAATTAATCTTCGCGGTTTAAAATTCATCTTCTTCATTGAGGGTTCAATTATTTTTTTGAAAATTCCTTCATAGCTAGTCAAAAATTAATTTATGTAAAATAAAATTGGATTATATCATTTTTGGTAGAGCATTGATATTTGAAATAAAAAAATTGATCCTTTTTAGTTGAAAATTCAACCATTTGTTTGAAAATGCACATATTTCGATGAAAATTCGTGTTTTTGATAGAGAATTAGTATTTTTGTTGAAAATTGATCTTTGTGATTAAGAACAAAACTATTAAGTTGCACATTCCTTTTTTTTTGTTGTTAAGAATTAAATTCTTTAACTAAAAATTTAACTATCCTACTTTCGGTGAAACATTGAAATTTTGAATTACAAATTGATATTTTTGTGTTGATAAATCAGTTATTTGTTTCAAACATCGTCTTTTTACATTCTCATCATTTATGTTTGAGAAACTGTTAGAATTATCGGAAATTTGACATCACAGTTTTTAAACGGACCACCACGTTTCTAGACCCCTTGAATCCGAAAATCAGATTTTTACGATGGCGTTTGTCTGTCTGTCCGTCCGGTCGTCCATCCGTAAACACGATAACTCTCGAAAAAATGAACGGATCAAATCCATCTTTGGCACATTTTTTTAAGGTCCTAAAATAAAGGACGAGTTCGTTAACCAGACATTTTTGACAAAAATTCAAAAAGTAAGCGCATTTTGAAAGTTTTTGAGACCACTTTTTTCTGAATTGAAAATTCTATGTACGGATATTTATAGTATTTGAAAAGAACAAACCATTTATCCTAATGAATTTTTTGGATAAAGAGAAAATTCTCAGAATAATAGCATTTTCAACATTTTTAAAATCGACGAAAATCAAAATATTAAGCCAAAAAACGCACGATATGAAAAAAAAGTCAAAATGGGAAAAACATTTATTTTGGAAAGCCCTACAAGATTATCATAACAAATTTGTGGATTTTCTTAAAAAATCGAAAATTCAAATTTTTGATTGCACAAAAAATAATGAAAAATAAAAAATTCCATTTTGTGGACAAACTATATAGAATGCGAAAAAAGATGAAGTAACAAAAATTGTTTTGCCAAAAAAGATCCACAATTTCGTCAGAAATCACTTCTTGATAGGAAGCGTACTTATTGTTTTATTCGTGAAAAATAACATTGAAAATAAAAAAATTAAATAAAAATGTGAATCTTAATCTATACTCAAGTAGACAATTCAGAATATGAAAACGCCCATAAATACTGGCATATGAAAGAGATCTTTTTGATAAAGTTTAATTAAACCATTCCAAACGTTGTTAACTAACTAACATTGTCTTTTTTTTTATATAAAATGAATCTTATTGGTTGAAAATACATCTGTTGGCTTGAAAGTTCAACTGTGTATCATCAAACGCATCTATTTTAGTCAAATTTCAAATAACTTGTTGAAATTCAATTTTTTGTTGCTAAATATTAATTCTGTTAACTAAAAAGGAATTATTATATCTCTGGTTTTATATATTTATATTTTTAATTAAAAATTGATCTTTTTTAGTTCAAAACTCCACTATTTGTTTGAAAACTGATCTTTTTGATTAGGGTTCAAATATTTTGTTAAAAATTGATTAAAAATTCAACTGTACAATTTCAGGATCAAAAATTATATTCTTTATTAAAAATTAATTTTTTCATTTGAAAATTGGTTTTTTTGGTATAAAATTATTTTTCTTTATTAAAATCTTATCTTGTTTATTGAGGATTCAACTATTTTCTTGATTTTCGTTTGTTTGTTAACAATTAATATATTTAAGGGGAATTTTCATTAAATCATTGTTGGTTGAAAACTTATAGTTTTTTGTAGAGAATTAATGTTATGGGTAAAAAATTAATCCGTATTTTTATTCTTCTTAACAGAAATGTCCAAATTCGATTTTTTTGTTTTACATCAGAAAAAAACATCGTGCATAATTTACTATAAAACAATTTTAATCACTGAGAGATTCTGCTAAATAATGTGTAGAACCTGTCTAATTTCAAGTGAATTTTATTTTATTTTAAATACTCTTTTTAATATTGTTCTTGCATTGTAAATTAATTTAGTTGAAAATTCTATTATTTGCTTAAAAAAATGTCTTTAATGGAAAATTAATCTTTGTGATTGAGAATTCATCTTTTTTGTTAAAACTTTTAATACTGGGTGTCAAGTTCATCTGTTTTAATTAAAATTTGAAATAAACTTTAGAAAATTTCATTTTTTTAATTTAATATTAACTTTTATAACCCAAAAACTGAATTATTCTATTTTCGTTTGAAATTTGATATTTTTGATTAAAACTTCATCTTTTTAGTTAAAAATTATTTTATGGGTGAAAAATTAATCTGGTTTTTACCATTCTTAACATAAAAGTTTAAATTCGGTTTCAACCACACGTGTAGCTATGTAAGCGTACGGCAGTGTTGCCAGATATACGTTTTTTACAGGAAAATACGTTTTTTTGGGCTTAAAATACTATGATACGTTTTGTCATACGTTTTTTTTCCACCATACGTA
>NC_046665.1:4251832-4254175 GCF_010883055.1 Belonocnema kinseyi | reverse complement strand
AAAAGAACGCATACGTTATTATACGTTTTTCAGAACGGCTCCCCCCACCATTTTCCTCTCTGGATACGTTATTCCGTCGATTCCAGTCTGGCAACACTGGCGTACGGTTCTCAGTCTTAAATGTGTGCTATATTTAATAGGTTAACTCGATCTTAACCTACAAATGAATCCAGTTTAACAGACCCTAACAAAATTTTGCTTAACGCAACACAATTTAACTTAAGTGTTCCCGTTGTAACACAATAAAATTCATTTCATTGTACTACAGGTGGTTATGAATTTAGACGCACATTACTCATTTGAAGTAACTTAGAACTACAAGTAGAATTGACCCCATTTCAATTAACCTGACAATGTTTGTATCAATTAAAAAGTAGAACTGTAACTTAAACATGCAAATGAATAAGAGTTTTATTCAGAATTTTTTTCTCTCTGCTTTTCTTAAACTTAAGGGATATATTTATACTATCTTTCGTGTTTACATTTTATCTTGCTTTCTATCGTAATTAAATTGATTTATAGACCTACTTCAGTCTATTTTCTGCCTGCTGTAACGTGTCCTTTTTTCTTCGAAGGAACGATGCAAAGGGTTACGCTTACGTTTAAGACCTACATTTGTTTCCCTTTTGCCCTGATATTGTTGTTCCATCACTTTTATGTCTTGATGAAAACGGTCCCCTTGTTCTTCGCTGAAATCACCAACATTTTCTGGAAACTTATCCAGATGGGAATCTAGAAAGTGCATTTTTAAATTCATCAAGCTGCCTAACTTTTTGTAGTTTCTTATCATTTTAGCAACAATATTCTCGTAGTCTGGACTTTTTTTGTTACCGAGGAAATTTGCGTTTACTGCTTTAAAACGTCCATTTCAATTTTCGTCATGTGGCGCACGAAATTAGTATCTCTTGTCAGTATTCGAATCTGTGGTCCATCAAAGACTCCTTCTTTCAATTTAGCGTCTGAAACATTAGGGAATTTAAGGGACATATACTTATAGCATTGTCCATCTTTGTCTAACGCCTTGACAAAAAGCTTCATGAGCCCAAGCTTTATGTGGAGGGGTGGTAGTAAATTTTTTTCTGGATCAACGAGGCTTTGGTTTATGATATAATGAAAACCAGTTTTGAATGAATCTCTTAAAGGCCAATGTTTTTTGCTGTAATGATTGGCTCGATCTCTGCTATTCCACAGGCATATAAAGCATGGCTCTCTCGTGAAACCCGATTGTTGGCCTAATATCATTGTTATGATTTTGAGATCACCACATATTTGCCATTTGTGATTCGTGTAATTAACTTTTTCAAGAAGCATTTTAACATTGATATATTCTTCTTTGATCACCGTTGAGTGAGTTATAGGGATAGGAGCGTAAGTATTCGTGTTATGCAGTAAAACAGCCTGAATGCTGCGTTTTGACGAATCAATGAAAAGTCGCCATTCTTCGTCTCTGTATACATTTTTCTTCAAGTGGTTCATTAGTCCGTTAACGTCAATGCAGTACACTGAAGACGTCTCTTCGTCTTTAACGAAAAACTTTCTGAATTCTTTGTCCCTGTCGCGATAGAATGAAACTTTTGTCTTTGTCTCTAGAAGATTTCTTCTTTTTAGAAATGAAGCGGCAAATTCAGCGCCGTCTTTCGGTAATCCAAGATCTCTAATAAAATCATTCAGTTTTAGCTGCAACACTAATATTGGAACCTTCAATTTCATTTTACGCACGCCATATTCGTCATCTTTTTCGTCATTTTCATCGGAATCCTCAGAACTATTTTCTGTTCGATCACTGGTTTCACTATCGGCTCCATGGCGTTGACTTTCAACTTCCATTCTACGAGGGTAGTTCAATAAGTCCTTAGAATGGAGTATAAAAACAATTTTTTTTTTGATTAAATTTTTTTTTATTTTTCAACATAATCTCCTTGGAGCTCTATAAACTTGGTCAATCGCTTTTCAAGTTTTTTTAGTCCTTCAGAAAAGTGCGTTTTCGGAAGTTCCTCAAAATAAGCACTTACAGAGGCAATGACGTCTTCGTTGTCTGGAAATCTCTGTCCACAGAGCCATTTTTTTAAGTTTGGAAATAAGAAAAAGTCACTGGGGGCTAAATCTGGTGAATACGGTGGGTGTTCGACCAATTCGAATTTTAGTTCTTCAATTTTAGCCATTGAAACGAAGCATGTGTGAACTCGGGCGTTGTCGTGATGGAAGAGAATTTTTTCTCGCCAAATGTGGTCGTTTTTTTTAAATTTCTTCTTTTAGCTGCTCTAATAATGATGCATAATATTCACCAGTGATTGTTTTACCCTTTTCCATGTAGTCAATAAGTATAATTCCACGTGCATCCCA
>NC_046665.1:4244223-4251732 GCF_010883055.1 Belonocnema kinseyi | reverse complement strand
CCAGTTATAAACCGTTGCTAAGGCAGGGGCATATGTGCCATGAACTGAGTCCAATTCATTTTTTATCTCATATGGAGTTAAACCCTTTAAATGAAAATGTTTCATTACCGCTCTGAACTCCTTTTTTTCCTTTTTTTCTTCACGAACATTTTTTTTTTTTCAATTGGTTATAAAAACACGTAAACTCAGAAGATGTGGACTGTGACTGCACCATATATCTAGTCGGGAGTGGTGCTGACTGAAAACAGATGATTTGGAGCGATTCGCGTGCCATCCTTTGGTCATTCTAAGGACTTATTGAACTACCCTCGTAACATCTTCTAAAGCGTTTAAATCAGTCTGGCGTGCATTTTTATTGATTTTCATTGCTCTTGTGACTGTGCACACATTAATGTACGAAATGTTATTTTTATTTTTGGCGTTGAACCCTTTGACGGAATTCATGCAAATGTAGCAGTCTTTCGCAATAACGGGTTTTTTCCATGTGGTTAGTGTAGAGTACTTGCGGTACTTTTCATTGTTTTAATTTTTTAGATGATACAACATAAGTCTGCAGGAATTGCAAATGACGTGAGGAACCCATTTTGTTTCTTGGTGCAGCAATTTACGGTCAAAACACTTTTCGTAAAGAATTTTCACTTCCTCGTCGATTGATTTTCGCAAACTGCTCACTTCGTTTTTACTGCAAATGTAACAGAATGAATCTGAGCTATTCTTGCAGGCATGCGATTGAGAAATGCTCGCGGTTTTTTTCCTTGTAGCATGAAACTTTACACCAACCAAGTGATCCATTGATGAAGAACTACGGTTGCATGATGACGACGTTGGAGAGCCCGCTTTCCCACCCTGACCAGACGCCGATACTGGGGTTTTTCCCTGCATCGTAATACACATTTTACCTGTGTCTGCCATGACGGCATGAACGCCGTTTACCCAGGGACTCAGCCAATGTGGATCCATTGCCCACCGTCACCACGTAGAGGTGCCCTGGTTACAGACACAAGCGAATAATGCTAGTAACAAGCAGTTACGTAACTCCAGACATTTACTGCTATTAATGTCAAAATATGAAAGCACGCAAGAACAGGGTTGCCAGCGTAATCGGTTAGGTTTGGTCAGGTTTTGTTAGGTTAGGATAGGTTAAACCTCTATGTAGGTTAAGCCGAAGCTGAATGAAACGGTACCGCAAACACAACGGGACAACACAATCAGTTCAATTGTCTTTCGTGAGTTTAGGTTAGGCTAAGTTTGATTTATTTCTAGGTGAGGCTCGAGTTTACCCATTCGATGTAGCACACATTTGCTACTGGGAAAATATGCTTCCAGAGCTTTACGTGTAGTTCAATAAATTTCTGTGAATTCAGGTTATGTGAGGTCAGGTTCTGTTCAGTGCATGATTTTTCGTTATTTTTTGAGGTTATGGCTCAACTATAACGTGATGGGTGATTTTTGATACCGAATTTGTATTCAGCGCCCCAAAATCCATAGGAATACGTGTGTCTTGTTACCAGATCCGCGCACTTTTTTTGTGTGGCTGTGTAATGTGTAGAACCTGCCAGATTTTAAGTGAATACTATCTTATTCTAAATACTTTTTATATTATTGTTCTTGTATTGAAAATTAATTTAGTTGAAAATTCTATCATTCGTTAAAAAAGATTGGTTTTTAATAGAAAATTAATCTTTGTTATTGAAAATTCATCTTTTTGTTAAAACTTTTATTATTTGGTGTCAAGTTCGCCTCTTTTGGTTCAAATTTTAAATAAACTGTAGAAAATTATATTTTTTTGATTGAATATTAACTTTTATAAACTAAAAACTGAATTATTCTATTTTTGTTTAAAATTTGATATTTTTCATTGAAACTTGATCTTTTTTAGATAAAAATGTAATTATTTGTTTTAACCCTTCATAAACACACTAGTGCGAATTCGAACCTCGTGAAGTTTCTTACTTCTGTAACTTTCTACCTGCGTTGTCTAAGGGTCCCTCCCCACTACGACAAATATGTTAGTCCCCTAGGCTATTTACTGCGTTAAGGCCGATGTCATTCGCTTTGTTACCGCTCAGGAGGCAACTTCGAAACTTTGAAGGAGTGAAAATTTGCACTAGCGTGGTAGCGGTTTGCGTGAAGTCGGCGCCTGTGAAATTTGAAGTATTTTTATTTTCTCCAATGTAATAAGTGGAATTATATTGAATGTAAGTATTTCAACATGTTTTTGCTTTTTTAATATAAATTTATGAAATAATTGATGAGTTTCTCATATTTTTGAGGAAATTTTGAAGTACTATTTATTGTGTATACACCATAAAATAATCGAAGAAAAATGTACATTATTATTACAGAATGTCCGAAGAACAGCACTTACGTTATGGTACGGGCAAACGCGCATGAGGTACAAAAATTGCTTTCGCCGTATCTGTGTTGAACACAGATGTGGATTGTGCATTAAATGTACCATACATATGGACCGATTTAATTTTAACAATGTATTTTTATCACATTGCTGTGCAAATTCCACTTTATGTACATTTTATTATAAAATACAGTAATTTTATCCTGAAAATAAATGCTTTACTTATTTGTTGCATCTTAAAATATACCCTATTTTCAACCTCTCCTAAAAAATCTTGAATTCACTGCTATGCTAGAGACATATTTTGTTCATTGAAGTGTATCATTTCAACTTTAAATCCCCCAAAAAATTATTAATTTCGGTCAAATAGAAACAAAATAGAAATTTTTTTAAGAAAAAACTGATTTTTAAACATCTTTTTTTGAATTTGACGTATTTTTATTGCTTAATTCGATCTTTTTGCAGTCAAAACTATTTTCATGGAATCCTGTGGGAATTTTTACCACAAAAGCACCTATTATACATTAAATTTGGATTAATTTCTTCCGAGATATTGGATTTCAAAGATTACAAATCCCAAATCGCACTAGTGTGGCTACTACGTATGCTAATTTGAGGTGTGGTAACTAAGGGTTAAAATTCCCGTACTTTGTTGAAAATTTGTGTTTTTTGTTAGAAATATAAAATTTTTCCCTTGAAAATTCATCTTTTTGATTGAGAATTTAACTATTTTGTTATAAGTTCCTTTTTAGTTGGTCAAAAGCTGAGTTCTCGCCGAACTTCGGGTGATACTGAAAGTGCCTGTACATTCATATAGTATGTATCTATTGCTGGAGGTTTTCAAAATTGTGTTTTTATAAAATAAATATTGAGTATTTGGCAAAATTGTTGGCAGATATGAGGTTCCGATACATCCATAAAACTGAACATAATTCATTCAATCAAACATTTTATTAAACCATATGTTATTTAAAATCATATAGAACATAGGAAGTTTTTGAAACAGAGTTTCGGTTAGACTGGTTAATTAGATAGAATATTATTTTAGTCTCTGTATTGTACGGTTGATAAGTAGAAGAACTACTATATCATAATCAATTTTTATTATACGAAATTAATTGAAAATGGGAGAAAAATAAGTTCTAAAACCTGCACTGCGGGCTGGGTTTGAACCAACAACCTCCTCATTACATGTGACGGGCACTACCAATTGCGCCACCGCAATTGGTTTCGGTTAGACTGGTTAATTAGATAGAATATTATTTTAGAAGCCTAATACCAAAAAACTTAATTTAAACTTATTTTTCTCGCGTTTTCAATTAATTTCGCATAAAAAAAATTGATTATGATATAGTAGTTCTTCTACTTATCAACCGTACAATACAGAGACCTCTGTCGTACAAACATCAAATAACCACTGGTATTAGGCTTCTAAAATAATATTCTAAAACATAGGAAGCCTATATATTTTATGCAGCTGTTTTGTGGTGAACCTGAAGTGCAAGGAGTTTAATGGTACTTTTCTGATATTGAGTAAAGTTAGTGTGATATTGAGTAACTTTAGTGTAACATTGATGTATTTTTAGTTATAAGTTAATGTTTTAGTTATTAGTTGTATTCAATATAAACATTAACATTAAGTATTATTCCTGTGAAGCATGGAATTTGTTCTAAAATTTTATTGCTGATATAAATTGCGGTAGCAACTTATTAAGATTTTGAGGTTAATATTACACTTTGCAATTCAAGAGCAAATTGCTTGCAGTTAGAAAATTTATCAAAAAGGCGTAGGATAAATGCATAAAAAGCTATTTTTTATTTTAATCCTGATTAAAATAGTTTCTGTTTTTTCACCAAAAATTTTACAAATTTGAATGAAATTTTTGTGAAAGTTGTACAAAAAATTTCACTAATTTTCAATGTATTTCAAACACGGAGTATTTTTTTCGTATTAAGAAAAATGAGTGAAAGCTTAACTGTCGTGAAGTTTTTTGGTTGCTATACAATCGAACTAAATCTCGATTCACCTAAATGTCATTTCAACTAAAACTCTATAGTTTGTGCACAGCGGATGGTTTTGCTCGAAAGAGGGTCGTGTGCGTCGTCAGTAAGTAGGTGAGAGTGAATCCCGAGTGAGCCGAAAGTGATGCTGTAAACGCGCTCTTTAGGAGATATATTCTGTGGGAGAACTGAGCTTGAAAGAGGCATCACCCAATCCCTCATAGCCGGAGTCATCCCTCCGCAAACATTTGGGGAAAAGATTCAAGCAGGTACGTTGGTGCCTGGAACGAACCCCGAGAAGAGTAATTCTTCACTGAACGATCTCTGCCCCCACTCCGGTATGGATGGAATCAGTAGAGGATCGAAAGACTGGAAAGATTGGACTTACTGACTCTCTATAGGATTTGAATCTTCTAGGGAGCTGATTCCTAAGAGTAAAACCCCTTTGCTGTTTCTCAAGAGATCGATTTCTTAGTGAGTCAGAATGTGCCGTTTCTGATCAATCTTTTGGAAACCAAACTTTACTGGATGGCACCACATACAATATTTTTTCAAATTTTGATAAACAGTCTCTAGTAGGAATTATTGTTGACTAATGCATTATTATTTTTTTTTTCATAAGTTCAGATTTATGTGAATTTTAATTAGAATACTTGTATTAAATTTCAGGAAAGAAGAAATAGTTTCAAAAATATTATTTAAATAAATAATAGAATTTAAGAAAATGATACAATTGATAATAAAAGTAATTAATTAAAAACGAAAATTGTTGAAAAAATGAATTCAAAGAAAACAAAATGGTTAAACAATAAAATTGGTGGAGAATCAAAAAGGTATAAGAAATGAAATATTGAAAAAAATTGTTTAAAAACTGGAATTGGTTAAAGAATTAAATTAGGAAAATCAATTCTTTTTTTAATTTCAAATTTTGAACAAAATAATTGTTGAAATAAAAGTTATAGATATTTGGACCATAAAATTAAAAATTAAATTTCAAACAAATTTATTTGAATTATAGTTAGAATAATTTTATCATCAATTATTAGTATTCTATTACTTAATTAATAATTATTTAAGCAATGATAATAAATGAAATCGCTAAATCAGATATTTTAAAAATGAAATATAAAAAAATTGTTTATAAGTTAAATTTTTCAAATATAAATTTATTTAAAAAAATAAAATGGGTTGAAAAATAAAATTGTTTAAGAAATTGAGTTTTAGAAAAAAATAGATATGAAAATATAATCTAAAAAAATGATAGAATTTAAAAAAATGATAAAATCGCTAAAAAAACAGTAATTGAATAAAAAATAAAAATCTGAATGTTATTAATTTTACATTATTTAATATTTTTTCAATATCAAAAAATTTCTATTGAATTATAATTGTAATTAAATATTAATTATTCACAAATTTACCCATTTATTAATGCATTATATATTATTAATTAATTAATCAATTACTTCAATATTGTCTCATAATCAAATAATAATGTATATTATATAGTTGTTCTTAAACGCGTATAATAAAATTTGGAATTAGCGAGAAATTGCTAAATTACTATAAACCAGCTTTTATTCTGATTTCAAAAACAGATTCTCAGAGATTAATATCATATTGCATATACAGAGAGCGGAGAGTAGGTTCAAAATCTAACTCTTTCGGATGGCAGTTTGCTCCCTTCGGGATCATTTAAAAGTATCTTCGGTTAAGCTTCCATCGGGAGCAAAACCTTCCCGAATTCTGGAGGTTGCGATCTTTCAAAGATGGAATGCCGGGTACTTTTGTTTTGATCAGTACACAAACTAAAAGACCGATCCTCTGTACCTGTTTTGCTCAAGATTCAAAATTAACCAGTTGCTGCCGCAACCCATCTGTTTCTGAGTGATTGCGAAGGAGGCAAAGTCCACTCGGGATGGGATCACTTTCATCCTGCAGTAAATATTTTTGATCTAGAGAAGGGTAAGACCTAACGGGCCCTTTTTCGTCGGTTCAGTGAATAAAACCCAAAGCGAGCAAAACCTATCACTCGCAGTCCCTGAGTAGGATGCGGCGACTGAGTTGTACAAAAAATATACGGTTGGCGGCGTGAAATGCAGACTCCGAGTCATCGATAAAGAAGAGCTGACAATAATTTAAAAAATAATAAATGTAATTAAGTTGAATAAAACTATAAGTTGTTTTTAATTTAGTAAAGTGAAATTGGATAAATGTAAAGGTAATTAAATAAGTTCAAAAATAGTTACATTGAGTGAAAAGTGACCGATGAATAAAAAGTGTATTTTTTCGTAATTTTTTTTTTTTTTTTGATTCGCCGTGAATGATTTTCTGTATGGGGTTATAGATTTTTTGTTTATTTTAAATTTACGAATTGTATTGACTTTCATTAGGATCTGTGCACGACAAAACGTGAAGCTGTTGTTAAAAAATTTAATAGTGGTATATTAATTTGAGGCTATGTGCGTGACAATATTTTGTTAAAAACTTTATCACAGTTATTAGGTACGATGAGGCGTCTTTCGCTAATGTCGAAGGCTTTAAATTACGATTCTTCAAAACTTGAATTACGCATGTCACGCCGCCAACCGTATATTTTTGGTACAACTTAGTCAACGCATCCTATTTCCTAACTACCCAAACGACCCTCCTTCGAGCAAAACCACCCGCTGTGCACAAACTATAGAGTTTTGGTTGAAATGACATTTAGGTGAATCGAGATTTAGTTCGATTGTATAGAAACCAAGCTTTTATAGTACATTTTCGTAACTTTTCATAGCAAAAAAAATATTTTATAGATTTTTGTAGATATACGGATTATTTACATTAAATTGGCAAAAATTATCCAATTCTGCGACCAGCAGTTAGCTCTTGTATTCTCAAATTAATTCCTAACTTCAAAATTTCACAAAGTTGTTAATGCATTTTACACCAGCAATGGAATTTGATAACAAAAATTATTACAAATTCCATGATTCGAAGCAATATTACTTAATGTTAATGTTTATATTAATAAAAAATAATAACTTAAAAATTAACTTGTAATTAAAAAGCTTCCGTTTCCGGTACCGATCGCGAAAGAACTCTTTTTGTCAAGTGGTGTATTTTTGGCTTTGGTGGAGGAAATAAGGGTGAGTGGATGCAGAAAAGGC